>NW_015387453.1:231311-331598 GCF_001527695.2 Protobothrops mucrosquamatus | reverse complement strand
AGCCAGCAAAGCTGGCTGAGGAATTCTGGGAGTTGAAGTCCACAAGTCTTAAAGTTGCCAAGGTTGAAGACCCCTGCTTTGAGTATGTGGGACACTCCCCTTGTAGCTGTTTGCAACTTCTTAAAGCAGCTATATCTCTTCCAAGGATCATGAAGGCCTCCTTCCACCCCGTCTTGCAATTCTGTGAAAAAGCTCATTTTGATTTAAAGAGCAACATAAGCACTCATGCACTCTCCAAACCACCATGTTTCTCTCAGATCCAAAGCTCTAATAAGGGCCCTCTTGGGTCTTTCAATGGACATGAAGATTTAGAAGGAGGACATCAAAAGACAGAAGTTGATCAACGATTCCTCTTTACCCGTTATGAAACCAATGGTGGAAGTATCACAACAGCTAAGCTCAGGTTCTCCCCACGTCACCATGGTAACTCGGAAGTTATAGTACCAGGCGGGCAGCAGGTTGTCTATTTTCTAAAAAGGAGACAAAGAGACAGAATCAGTGAGATCTACAACTGGTGTCGTCATCTTAATGGGCCATAGGTTGCCAGGTACTGTTCTAAAAATGGCAAGAGTCCCTGCATGTAGGGAGAGAGGTGATAACAGTTGGATCAGCATTACCTCTAGATATTATTTCTTCTCTTTCCCTTGTAAGTAACAGATTTTTTTTTAAACTAAGACGCTTCTTAAAATACAATGCACAAATTTAGAAAGCCTGGCCTGATGTGTTCTGTGTTGGCAGAGAATTCTGGGAATTGCACATGTAATGTAGCTGCTAGGACACCAGACTATGGAAAGCTAGCTGAGAAAACTCATGTTTCACATGGTGCTGGAAACTTCACAAAGCAGGAACCAGCCAAGTCTCTTTGAGGAAAAATCATACATGCTTCACTTGGGACCTTACCCAGAAAAGGCATCTGAGGTTGATCTCACGATCCATGGCGACATGTGCTAGGAAAGACAATCCATAATCCTAGCTCAAATTCATGGGAGCAGCAGAAGTTATTATTTTCTGCAATTTCCCATATAGAATAACAAAGTATGGAGGCCCATCCCCTCAATAACATTAAAGAATGTCTTAAACCTCATCAAATGTCAGGAGATTGGATGACTTCGCCTCTTTGATCCCGTGTGATATTTCATTCTCATCTGAGATATTAAGAAATATTTAATATAATGCCTGCTCATACTTTCTCAATTGTATAAGCAATCATGAAAGATTTCAGCCAGTTTATATATTTTTCTCTTTAATTTGCATGGTCACTAAACACCATCTTGAATGCCCTAGTCCAGGGGTAGGCAACCTTGGCTCTTTTATGACTCGTGGACTTCAACTCCCAGAATTCCTGAGCCAGCATGGCTGGCTCGGGAATTCTGGGAGTTGAAGTTCACAAGTCATAAAAGAACCAAGGTTGCCTACCCCTGCCCTTGTCTTACACTCATATATTGCTAATCACTGCTTTTGGATAGCCCTTATAAATTGTTTTTTTCTGTCAGCAATTATATGAGTAAGAATTTTACTGGATTATTTCTACCCATTGTTATATGTAGTAGAACATATTAGTTAGTGGGGTCTTTATTTGAATTGTAGGCTGAATTCACTTTACCACTGAAGAAGTGAGCGAGACGGTTGCTGCTATTTCGTAGTGTGTTGTCCACTCGGAAGTCATTGTTGATGGATTGAAATAAAACATTTCTACGATGTATTTCCGAAAGACACCAAGGTAAGGCCTGTTCCAGCTGAGGACCACAGCTGTGGGTCCCAGAGGATAAAGAGTTAAATCTTTAATCCCAGTTGGCACTGTAAAACAGAAATGGAAAGCTGTTGTACATAGAGAAATTGTCACATATTCCAAATAAGATCTGGAAGTCCTAGACTTTTCCAACTTGATGAGTTGAATTTTTTCCCCCATCATGCCAATTCAGCTCAGCCATCATTCAGAATTTCTTGAAGGCACTGAGTTGTGAAGAATTATCTTACTTTTAATTTTGTTGTATTTATGTTTTACCTTTCCTAAAAGAACACATGATAATATATATGAGAGACTGTCTCCCTTCATCTTTGACTTACAACCGCAATTACCACCAGAATCTCTGTTACTAAGCAAGGTGGTTGTTATTCTTTTCAGTGCCATTGTAACTTTGTAGAGCTTCTACAACAATAGTTGTAAATTCTCAAAAATGTGAAATAAATTCAATCAAGAAAACCAATGGCTATGTTTACACCACATTCTTAAGTAGTCCAAAATCAACCGGCTGCAGTTTTATAAGATGCACTGCTTAGCTAGCTTTGTTAACTTAGAGGCCAGGGGTAGGGAACCTTGGCTCTTTTATGACTTGTGGACTTCAACTCCCAGAATTCCTGAGTCAGCATGGCTGGTTCAGGAATTCTGGGTATTGAAGTCCACAAGTCATAAAAAAGCCAAGGTTCCCTACCCCTGACTTAGACTAACAACCTTGATTAGTTTTTTTTTTGAAACTAAGCATATTGTAATCTCAGACTATTTATTTAGTTCAAAATTCACTGCCTTGTATTGACCAAGATATCTAATTAACACAATAACATGATTGTGTTGTGCCTTCAAAGTCAATGAATTCCTTCCATAACATGGCTCCTAGACATTAAAATTGGCTTCCAAATTGCAAAAACAACAACATAAACATGTGTACACAGACATTACCAATAGCAAATGTAACAGGATCAGAAGGAGGCCCAACTAGTGGTCCTTTCTGTAAGTAAATTACAACTTGGTACTGAGCCCCAGGAACAAGGTTTTCTATAAAACTGCTGCTTGTATTCACCTAGAAAAACAAGAAAGTGTAGATATTAGGACAAGGTTTAAATCACTGCTATGTGTTGAACAGAAACTAGTATTGCTTTAAGAGAGCAAAGAGAAAGAGCAAAAAAGTTGCTGGAGTGGAAAGAGGGAGGTTACTGATATAGTACAAAAACTGTGCTAAATGCACCTCAACAGTTCCTAAATCCTCTGCAGAAGATGCTTCAGTTTTATCTCATTCTCAGGATGCTTGAGAAATTCTTTCAAATTTCTAGATGGTGATTTTGAGCTAATCCAGATCATCACCTTCAATTGTCACAGGACAGTCTGTATCCATGATCATTTTCTATAGCCTTCTTGCTTTGGTAGGTCTCCCTCAGTGTAGTAACATGAGGAGAATGAATGAATGAATGAATGAATGAATGAATGAATGAATGAATGACTGACTGACTGACTGACTGAATCAACCAACCAACCAACCAACCAACCAATCAATGGAAGTCCTACGTGCAAAACAGCAATTGTATTTTTCCATAAAGTACAACCATAAGCATATTTATTTCTTTGAGGTTTGTCTTATAACTGAGAAATTATATAAACATTATATAACATCAATGGTCTGGGACTTTTTCCCGGACCCATTTAAAAGGAACAGTCAAGAGTTAGAAGTGTTCAGTGAGAAACAATAGCACAGTGGAATTTATCAGGCAATGCTCGTAAGGAAAGACCCTGGTTTTCTTCTAGAGAGGGATTGTTGAAGATCTCTCCTTAGTGAGAACATGGAACAGGTGTCAGCGTTCTTGGTGGTCCCCCTTCCTGCTTATTTTTTTTCTAAAGAAGTTAAAAATATTTTACTCCCTTCCTCCCTCCCTCCCTCCCTCCCTCCCTTCCTTCCCACCCTAAGGCAGGATATAAACACAGGTGATAAATAATTAAAATAAATTTAGGACAATACTTAAGCAGAAGAAGGGAGATCAAATTAAGAACAGGGGGGAGATGCATTTTTCAGTTAAAAAAATAACTATAATAGTATAATTAACTGCCCATCTTACCATTCACTGCTAAACCAGAATTGTAAAGAATTCTGGATTAACTAGAAATGAGTGATCTATAAGGACCTATTGATCAATGGCTCCCACTTGCTCTTCCTATCAGTGGGGGCAGCTAAATAAAGCTGGATAGATTTGGCACAGGACCAAAGATTTTATAGCTATTCTTATAATTAAACATAATTGAAGGCTATGTGTTGTTCCTGGCTCCTAATTCCAGCTTGTTTGGAGAAAAATAAGCCAGAGTTCCTTGTTTACATATAAAACTAAACAAAATATGGATAGGGCCATCTGGACTTGTTTAGATACTCCAACTGGCAGAAGGCAAATGAGAGAAACAGAACAGCACACTGCTTTCTCCTACCCAATTCCATTGTGAAGACTTTTGCGTTGTGCAGATTTTGTGCGTATTTGCTATGTGGAATTGTGCCAAATAACACCTGGTGAAAACACCATTACTTGCATGCCTATTTTAAGTACACGAACTAGCCCCTTTTTTAAAATTTGACCACTTTAACTGCTGCCCTTGAAACCTAGTCAGATTCTCTTTGTGGAGAGATGTTGCTGGTTGAAGTGGCTGCAGGTCAGATTCCAAAGAAGGAAGGAATGAAATCTGTCAAAATAAAAGCCACTGACAATGTTGTATTGAATAATTCTGGGTATCTACATAGAAAAGCCCCTTCCCATATCAGCTGTGGAGGGCATGGGGAGCAGCAGGAGGAGTAAGCCATGGTGGAGATACCCACTACAGGTTACCTTTGCTGAGCAAGTTTTGTAGCCCTTCAAACTCCCTCCCTCCCTCCTTAATATTGAGAAAGGTACCACCTATACCAGGGGTGTCAAACTGCCGGCCCACGGACCGGATGTGTCATGGCAAAACCACGCCCACCCCATTGCCAGCAATGGGAAAAAAGTCGCGATATGTCATGACACATCACGTGATGTTGCGAGTTTGACAACCTTGACCTATACTATACCTGTGCATTTGGTTTTTCTTGCTTAAATGTAGAACCTTACTTTTTTCACCATTGAATTTCATTTTATTAGATAGCTCCCAGTGTTCAAGTCTGTCAAGATTCTTCTGCATCTTAAGCCTATCTTCTGGAGTGTTGGCTATTCCTGCCAGCTTGGTGTCATCTGCAAATTTGATGAGTTCCCCATCTATCCCCTCATCCAAATCATTGATGAAGATGTCGGAGAGCACTGGGCCCAGAACAGAGCCCTGGGGCACCCTACTACACACTTCCCTCCATGTAGATGTAGTTCCATTGAGGAACACATGCTGAGTACGGCCAGTCAGCCAGCTACGAATCCATCTGGTGGTGATGCTGTCTAACCCATATTTTTCTATCTTATCAAATAGTAGGTTGTGGTCTACTTTATCAAACACCTTACTAAAGTCCAAGTAAATTATATCCACAGCATTCCTCTGATCCACTAATTTTGTCACCAGGTCAAAGAATGCAATAAGATTTGTCTGGCATGATCTGTTGTTGCCTTTTGGTAATGACTTTGTTTGCCTCTAGGTGTTCACTGATTCATTGCTTGATTATCTTTTCCAGAATCTTCCCAGGTATTGAGGTCAGACTGATAGGTCTGTAGTTTCCTGGATCCATTTTTTTTCCTTTTTTGAAGATGGGAACTACATCAGCTCTTTTTCAGTCTTCTGGTAGTTCCCCAGTGCTCCAGGATCTTTGAAAGATACAGTTCAGTGGTTCTGAGATCACATCTGCCAGTTCCTTGAGAACCTTGGGGTGTAATCCATTTGGTCTGGTGATTTGAACTCATCTAGGGTGGACAGGTGCTCACTTACCATTTTCTTGCCTATCTTAACGTGTTTATAATCTGTTTTTTTACAGTACTGTTTTTGATAGGTTGGACTGTTTTTTCCCTTTTGTGTAAAGATGGATGCAAAAAACGAGTTAAATAGTTCTGCTTTCTCCCTGTTGCTTGTCATCTTCTTGCCATTTTCTCCCAGTAATGGACCAATCATTTCCTTAATTTGTTTTCTTTTTCTTTTTGCATGTTGAAAGAAGCTTTTTTTATTTTTGACTTTTGTCGCAAGACTTAGTTCATTTTGAGTCTTAGTTTTCCTCACTTCATCTTTGTAGGCTCAGGCTATTTGCTGATATTCTGCCTTAGTTATGTGCCCCTCTTTCCACTTTTTATACTTGTCCTTTTTGTCTTTCAGTTTATCAGAGAGTTCTTTATGCAGCCATGCTGGTTTCTTTTGAGAGCTGTTATTTTTATTCTTCGTTGGTATTGTGCTAGACTGGGCTTCTATAATCTCACTTTTCAAAATTTTCCCAGGCTTCTTGAGTTGTTTTCCCCATGAGGATTCCCATCCATGGAGTCCTTCCCAAGCCCTCTCTAAGTTTGTTGAAATTAGCTCTCTTAAAGTCCAAGACTCTAGTTTGACTGTGTTCTATTGCTTGTGCTTGCACAATGTTGAATTCTAATATTGCATGATCACTCTCCCCCACGGTTCCTGTGGCTTCAACATCTTCTATCATTTCATCTCTGTTAGTGAGAATTAGGTCCAATATGGCTGATTCCCTAGTTCTCTTCTCTACTTTTGTGGGAGACAAAGTTGTCTGCTAGGTTTGTCAGGAATCTGTTTGATCTTCCACTTGGTGCAGAGTTTGTCTCCCAGTTGATGTCAGGGTAATTAAAGTTCCCCATTACTATCGTGATGTGCTTCCTACATACCTTAGTTAGCTGACTAGCAAAAAGTTCATCTATTTCCTCTGTTTGTTTGGGTGGCCTATATAGTATACACCTATGGCAATGTCATTTCCCCCCCCCCTTTTATATTGACCCAAATGCATGTTATTTGTATAACCCTAGAAAACTATGCAGAGGATGTGTATACCTAACTTTGTATGTATTAATAATAGTAACAATTGTATTTGTTCAATGTTGAGAAAATGAAAACACTATGGGAAAAAGAAAAGATCAGGGGAAAAACACTGGATTGTGTAGCATTGAATAGATTTATTTTGAAGAAATTAAGATGCAATATTGAGTAACAAACGGACCTGGACATCACGTTGTTTACCAAGCACTTATGATTTGTAATAATAGAAAATGAATACAACACATTAAAAAAAAGTACAGATACTGAAATCAACAAAACAAGTTAACCATGCTTGATTTAAGCTGCTTTAAGTTGAAAAAGGCCCCTCTGAGGCTGATGAAATCTGCACCCAGAGGGATATCAGCAAGGTGAGAAAAGGAATGTGTGCCTTTTACCTCTGTGCAATAATGTTTCTCCAGCCTTTGGCTCTCCTTCTGCTTCTGACACGTCAAGGAAACAATTGACACAATGGTATTGTTGCTCCCAGCAGTCTCCTGAGAAGTTGTCCAAGACAGAGAGGCTGTGGTGGAACTCAGCACCGTCACCACAACATCCTGAGGCTTTTCTGTCAGCCCTTCTATCAATTCTCCTGTAGGACCTAAAATATCACCAAAAGCCAGAAAAGGTGGTGGTCACCGTTAATACTTGTGCTTCTCTCTGGCTGAAATAACATTAGTTGCTTCCAGACACAGCATACCAAAAATGGTGACACAGAGGTGACCCATGGAGGTCTGGAGTGAGAGAAAGAACTACGGCATCCGTCCCAGATAATGTTAATCAACTACGCTACTCAATAAGTCTTGCTCTGTGGAGTCCTAAAGTAAGACATTTCCCCAGCATGCTTAACAAAACCGGTTAAAATTTCCCAGCATTTACATGTGAAACGTTATTACAGGTAGTCCTCAATTTACAACAGTTGGTTCAGTGACAGTTCAAAGTTACAATGGCACTGAGAAAAGTGACTTATGATCATTTTCACACATACAACTGTTGCAGCATCCCCATGGTCATGTGATCAAAATTCAGACGCTTGGCAACGGACTCATATTTATGACGGTTGCAGTGTCCCGGGGTCATATAATCATCTTTTGCAACCTTCTGACAAGCAAAATCAATGGGGAAGCCAGATTCACTTAACGACCATGTGACTAACTTAACAACTGCAGGTTGTAAAATGGGGCAAAATTCACTTAACAACTGTCCTGCTTAACAACCGAAATTTTGGCCTCTATTGTGGTCGTAAGCCAAGGACTACCTGTTCTTTTAACCTTGGTTTTGTTTGACGATTTGGACTTAAGGTGTTACATAAACCAAGTCTTTTTGATTAGTTTTTGGTTCAATGTATTATATAAACTAAAAAAACCTGGTCAACTCAGTAATAAGATGCCCATGGGCAGATGCAAACACGCCCACGGGCAGATGCTGCAGCCCTTCGCAATGTATATCTCCTGTTCCTTCTCAGAGCAAGTCATACGGGGTGTTTTAGTATAATAAGCCACTTCAGAGAGTGGTGGCTGGTTTGGGAGAGGAACTGAGATGACAGCAGATGGCAGACAAGCTCCAATTTGCCACTTCTCCTGCCCTGCCAGCCAAAGCAACTGCATCACTCTGAACGGAGGTAGAAGATCATTTCTCTGTGATTTTTTTAATGAGACAGCCATCAGAATGTGAATCCTCTAGCTGAGCAGAAAGGATGGGGATGTGTGTTTTTGTGTGTGTTTGTATGTACAAGAAAGAGGAGGATATATAAAGATAAAACCAGAAACTTTCCTTTTGGGTTTAATGGAAAGAGATGGGGAAAAAATGGAACTTTGATGTTATATAGGTTGACGGCAGAAAGATTACTTTTTGCATAAAAGTGGAAGGACATTTTGATTCCCTTAATGGATGAACGGCTAGAAAAGTTGATGGAGTTAGCAGAGATAGCTAAATTGACTGTTTTGATTAAAGAAAAAAAATCCTTTTTTTTCTACTTGGAAACCGGTCCTGGACTTTGTGCTTGAGGTGGAAAAAAAAATGAAACTTTGATTTTTGGTTTTACCGATTCGATAGGTTTGTTGTTATAGAAATGGTTATTTTATAGTACTATGTAAAAGTAAAAAGTCAAGGTTTGATGTTATTATCATATTCTACTGGACCAAAGGGAGTCAGAAGTCAACAACTTTTTTTCTTTTTTTCCCCTTATTCCTACAGTTTTCCATTTTCTTCTCCCTCCCTTATTTTCCTACAATTTTCTTTTCTATTTTTGTATTTTATATTATAAACTAATAAAGAAAAGAAAGAGGGGGATATAATAGGGAAGGAGAGGCTGATAGGTAGAAAGAGGGGACAGTTCTTTCAGAGATGGATCTGAATAAAATAGAACCTCAAGAGGGTTGATCCAATGCTGTCCTGTATGATTACTTTTTAGTACTTATTCTTTACTTGCAAAGATAGCAAATATTGTAAAACTGCAATACATCACCAGTGTTCTCTCATGCAAAAGAAGTTGTATCAGGATTATTTATGGCTCAGGTAGATGGCAGCATGGGATGGAAATTAATAAATACCCAACACAAGCAGATAAAATAGAAAAAATATTTATCACCGATGAAGCGGAACATTAACTAGCTATAGGTTATTTTTATTAGTGATTTATAGTGTATTGCAGCAGCAGCCAACCATTGCTATACCAATAAATCATAATGAAGAGACACTTTATCTTGCCACGAAGATAGCTGGATGAAGCTATAAGATGCTGTAAATCACTAGTGAGAAAAAGACTACAATTTTTTACAACTATCCATATATATATCATACGAATATCTTAACTTACTAATATAAAAGCGAAGGGTTTGGGTAGATTGGCTTTCCCGTGCTTCACATGATCCAGAGGAGCTGAATGTTGTAACCGACAATGTATATTTTCCTGGTTCTTTCAGATCAGTGACAAATTCGTGAATGTCTTCTGGAACTGTCAGGAATTCTGTGACGTTCTCTAAATCAAGATAGGAGATGATATATGAGAATCAACTGCAATTACAAGATTCTGGCAAAAAAAATCTAATCTAAATGCTTAAGAGTATTATTTTGCTGTCTTTTTACTTTTAGGACATCCCTCCAAGAGTTAGGAATGGTTGTGGCCAAGAGAGAGGAGCAAATTCCCTTGAATAAGTTATCAAGCAATCCATTCAAACTAGCATAAAACTGAAAACAATAGGACAATCTGAAGAAGGCATTTTCCAATTGTGGTCCAATTGTTTTCAAGGTAAAAGCAGGAAAAAAGAGTGACTACACTCCAATATATTAAAAAAAAAAATGACATTACTTTAAAATATGATATACTTATGTCTGGATACCATCCAGGTCAAAATACATTTTAAAATGTTTTACATTGAATTATACTTTTGAGGGAAACAATGAATCTCTTACATAAGAAAAATAAATCAAACTAAGGCAATAGTCAAGTAAAACTTAGTTATGTATCAAAAGAAGCTAATTTTGGGCATCCTTAATCAAGCTATTCTTAAAGCAAAATCCAATTATGTGGAAAGAAAGTCTCCACCTATGTATCTTTTAACAAACATAGTTTGATAGGTACAGTTTAGAACTGTACTGTATGTGGTGTTAAGCTCCGAGGACCAGCGTTCTAAATTACGTTTTTGTAATGTTACCTTCTCTCTTAATACGAACATGGAAGCCATCAAATGCTGTGGGTGGCTTTGGAGGTAACCAGCTCAATACCATTTGCACTGGAAGGAACGATGGAGGTCCTAAAGTAGGTTTTTCAAGTTCTACAGTTGGGATGAGGTTCTCATAATCCCTTGGAACTGCGTTAACAAACTCATTCTCATCCTCGGATTCATTAGTCCACCAATCTGGCTGAGATGTGCTTTCATAATCACTGCTGTTGGCATGATAATCAGGCCAAATATAGGAAGCGTTCACTGTTGGAAGCTCAGACAACTCATCCAACACTGGAGTAACTTTTTCCTGCCCCATGGCATTTTGTGTCTCCAAGAAGATTTGTTCTGGGGAATTCCCACTGTGCTCTTCTTCCCAGTTCTCACGGCTACTCTTGCGTACAATTTGTACAGAAACGTTTCGCGGTGGATAGGGAACTGAAAAAGACCAGAAGGCATATTTAAAACATTCACTTGCTGCCCTAAGTTTGTGGGATCAGAAGGGAGCATTGCAGAAGGGATGCATCGCTTTAAGAAGATGGTCAGCTACCATCAAACTGAGGCAGTGATTTTCATAAGCAATTTAAGAATTAATTTGAATTTGTCCTCTGGATATTTTTCTACAGGTGCATGCCAGTACAACCTGCCCCTTTCTGCATATGGGATGGAACTAAATGCAGCAACTTTTCCAGAAGTTTCTCAGAACTCTTAAGAAAACTAAGGGGAGACTTGTATAATCCAAATCCCTTTATGCATCATCATCATCATCATCATCATAATAATGAGGAGGAGGAGGAGGAGGAGGAGGAGGAGGAGGAGGAGGAGGAGNAGAAGAAGAAGAAGAAGAAGAAGAAGAAGAAGAAGAAGAAGAAGAAGAAGAAGAAGAAGAAGAAGAAGAAGAAGAAGAAGAAGAAGAAGAAGAAGAAGAAGAAGAAGAAGAAGAAGAAGAAGAAGAAGAAGAAGAAGAAGAAGATAACAAAATACAAAGACCTACAAATAGAAATCGAAAAACCGTGGCAAAAGCAAGCAAGGGTAGTACCAATAGTAATAGGCGCCTTGGGTGCAATCCCAAAACAACTGGAGCACCACTTGAACACCATTGACAAATTCGCCATTAGTCAATTGCAAAAGGCGGCCTTACTAGGAACCGCCTCCATCCTGCGACAATATCTGTAATACCATCAAACATCCACATCTGCCTATCCCAGGTCCTTGGTAAGGACTCAATAGGTAGACAAAATGCCAAATCCAGGCTGACTGTGCGATGATCCATAACAATAACAATAACAACAACAACAATAATAATGGAAATAATAATAATAATAATAGTAGTAGTAATAATAATAATAATAATAATAATAATAATAATAATAATAATAATGGAAATGCATCACCTAAAAAAGGATATAGTTTTCATAAGAGTTGCATAGGATTAAATCTATGAAGAGGTACAACTTCAGAAAGATTTTCTAGAGTCTTTGTAAAACCATCCCATAAAATTAAAATCTCAGCTTCCTTTCTATGTGCCATTTCGTCAGCCCATTCTACTGTATAATTTACAGGATGGACAAAGTTTGGGTAATGGAGGGCTGTACTTCATTTTTTGAGCTGAGTTCAGGGCTTCAGTAGACAGCAAAAGTAGGCAAAGAGGATGAGGGCATATCAAGTGCAAGACCAGGGCAGAGATTTTCTCATTTTTCTGGTTGTGTGGCTGTGTTACACCTATACTATAGTACAATTGTACAATAATACAATTCCCTTGCAATGGCATTTTTTTTTGTAAGTTCCATCAGAAAAGGTTTCAGGATGCTCCCCAAACAAAGTGGTGGTGGTGGTCAAGAGGTACTTTTGGCCCTAAGACCATCAATTTCTGACAGCATCTAAAGCAGCATTTCTCAACATTGGCAACCTGAAGATGTGTGGACTTCAACGCCCAGAATTATCTAGGCAGCACGCAAGAAAATTCTGCCTAGACAAAAGTTCAGAGAAACCAAAGCCTGCTCAGATGATATATGCATAGCAACCTTTCTGCATCTCCTGTCTCCTAGGTCAGAGGTCCCCAACCTTTTGGGCACTGGGGACCGGTTCCGTGGAGAGAGGTTTTTCCGCGGACCGGAGGGTGCATGGTTTTGTGTGCTGCCTGCAACTTGCGAATGAGGTTTTGCTTGTTTGTGCAGATCGGTTGCTGGCATGCCACGGCCCAGTACTGGTGCACGGATGGGGGGTTGGGGACCCCTGTCCTAGATGGCTTGGATTATAATTCCCAGAATTCCTAGATGCTGGCTATGAACTCTGAGAAATATAGTTCAAACCATATAGAAGGAGCCAGACTAGGAAAGCTGACCTAAAAATTCTGATAAAGAATGTTGAAATAATGATAAACTTTTAAAGAACATTCTTGCCTACCTTGAAAATGAAAATGTTAATATTGGAGCTTTATTTATGTCCTGTGTAATCTTAAAACAGGTTGGACATTTACTCAAATTTATTTTTGATAAGATAGCTCTATTCTATTCTGTTTTGTTCTACATTTTGTTTTATTCTATATTCTGTTCTATTCTGTTCTGTTATATTCTATATTTTCTCCTATTCTCTTCTCCTCTCCTCTAATTCAATTCAATTCAATTCAATTCAATTCTATTCTATTCTATTCTATTCTATTCTATTCTATTCTACAGCTTTTATTGTTCAAGGCATAAACTGATGAAGAGTTGGGAACTAAAGAAAGGAAATGAGGATAGAATTGCATCATTTGTCACCTCCTTATCACATTATGTAAAATTGGTCCAGAGAGCATGATCAAGGGGTACTTTGTCTTCCTTGAAGTATGTCCTTGGTGAGATGGTTGCTAAAATTGAATCATCTCTCCCAGACTGACTACTGGGAGATGTTCTTGTCAGAAAGTACAGTGTAACAGTTAGCAGGCAGGAAATAGATCAAATGATTCCTGAATTTGTATTGCCCATGGAGAGAAGAAACCTGCTGCTGCATCTGTGGGCTAACAGCCTGTCTGACAGCCTTTTGAAAAGGGCCAGGTCAGGAAACAGACCTGACATGAAATACCTAGAACCCTACTTTGTTGGTTGGTTGAATTTGTTTTAAAGAGAAGAGAAAACAGGAGATTTTCTTGAAGATCTTGATTAGCAATTAATACCTGATCTGCATTAGGCTGGGGAAAATAATCTAGTAATCATAGATACACAAACTCACATTACCTGTCCGATGCTGCTTAGGTTCGTGCTCAACCCCACTGTATTCCACCAGCGTGGTTTTATTGAATGTCGCTTCCGATACCAGCTGAAATGTGATATTGCTGTAACATATTCCAGGCAGCCAGTGATTGAAAACCGTTTTGCCTTTAAAGAAATCTGTGGAGCGGTAAATAAATGCTACATATTAAATTAGCTCATTCAAATTCACAGTCCTGAGGTGGACTGTTTGTCACTGTCATGAAGATTTAAAGAAGAATGTAAACTTATTAGTAACATTTGAATCTCTTATGCTCTTATTCGGTCTCTCTTTTTCTGGTTGTCATAAGCCCTTAGAACAGTGGTTCTCAACCTGTGGGTCGGGACCCCATTTGGGGTCGATCGACCATTTCATGGGGGTCGCCAAGCAAGGCTGTCCGCCATTTTTTTTGTCCGCCATTTTTTCCCCTTTTCCGGCGGGTGCCTTACCTCCCTTGGGCTGGGCCCGCTGGTGGTCGGCCTGCTCCGTCTCTGCCGCTTGCCAGCTACGCCTCGGCCGGCGCAGGGGGCAGAACCACGCATGCGCGGCGCTCCCGGGCAGGGAAAGTCCTCGACTTATGACCGGTTGGGTAGTCCTCGACTTATGACCGGCTTAGTCCTCGACTTACAACCGGCTTAGTCCTCGACTTACGACCGGTTGGGGTCGCGGCATTAAAAAGGTTGAGAACCACTGCCTTAGAAGCTCAAGCCAAAGAAACAAACTTGAAACCTGGCAGTTATTACAACTGGCAACATGAACTGAGCGATAACAAATATTTCAAAGAGGAGATGTTATAATCTTCTTGACATGATCTGCATGAAAGAGGTTCTGAAAGCTAAGGGACAGAGTATAAATAAGCCAAATATGTAAAACCGATTGTCAAGTTACTTCTGTCAGGAAGAGATAAACCTTATGCTTCGGGGGTCTAATTTCTCTTTTGTTTAAAACCCTGAAAACAAGCCAAAACATTTCAAATTACAGAACAGAAAATTCCAACAATATTCCCTATGGGAAAATTCAGTCTTTTCACATAAATGTTCATCCCTAGTTCTGTCCTTCAAGCCTCTTAAATATTATTATTAATAAGTGGGAGACAGGAAGAATTGGCTAACTGGTTGCAAATCAATCAAAAGAAGTATGTATGCATGTATGTATGTGTATGTGTATGTATGTAAGCGTACATGCATTCATTCATTCACTCACTCATTCAATTTTTATAGCTGCCCATCTCAATCAATGGCGGTTTACAGTTCCAAAACTATAAAAATGACTTAATTTTTTTAAAAAAAATTAAAACTGCCAAAATAAATATACACAACAGCCAAGATAGTCACCCAGTTAACAATAAAGCCAAGAAACAAGACCCTTAATTCATTTAGTGCCCCAAAGAGCTTGGAATGCAGCCAAATTTTTAAACCCAAGTTTTTAAGCCGACAGTATAGTATAGTGGTAAAGATGCTGAACGTGGACTAGAAGACCCAAGTTCAAATCCAGGGATACTTACCATCCTGGATTCGAAATTCTGATAACTGGGCGCCCCTCCCCCCACAGCCATGTGAATTTGGGCACTCAGCAACAAGTTCACATTTATGGCCCTTTGCAACATCCCACAGTCACATGACCACAACGCAGAACATTTTTTGCTAGAAACTGGCGTTTCTGGTTTCCAGCAAAAACTCCCATTGCGGACAGTGGATTTACTTAAAGACCATTGTGTTTGCTTTTACAAGTTGTAAAATTGATCACAGTCATGCTTAACAATTGTCATGACTTGCAACCATAATTCTGGGCCCAATTACAGTCATAGGTTGAGGACTACGTATCGTCTGATTTGGGGTTTGAAGATTTTATACCCGTGGTGGCGAACCTATGGCATGCGTGCCGCAGGTGGCACGCAGAGCCCTCTCTGTGGGCATGCGCGCCATTGCCCCAGTCCTAGGCCTTCAGCTGGGTTTTATAAAACCTTTTCGCTTTAGGCCTCCGCCGCCGTGCGCAAAAAAAGGTTCAATTAATTTCCACTTCTTGCGGGAAAAAAAAAGATCTCACAAAGTTGGAATTGATTGATTTAACTTTTTAGTCCCACCCAGTCTGCCGTTACCACGGCAGCCATAGCCACCCAATGGGCCACACCCAGCCAACGGGTCATGCCCACCCGGCACCCGATGATACATAAATGGGTTTTGGGTTGCAGTTTGGACACTCGGTCTCTAAAAGGTTCGCCATCACTGTTTTATACCTTGTCAAAGAATTCCTCCCTCAAAGAATTCGTGCTCTCAAAGATGGTTTTAAAAACCCAATCAATAAATGTAAATGAAAGGGTTGCTCAAACATATCCATAACAAGACACACTCATTCCTCAATTGCTCTGGCATATAATTTGTCTTTATTTTAAGATGTACTTTCCACCTACCTTTATATAACATGGTCCGATACTCTCTTCCTTCCCAGTAACTTATATTCACCCGAGTGAAAACATTATACTTCTCTGGATATTGGATTTCAAACAATACTTCTGTTTCAGGTGATGGTTTATAATCGTAGATGGAAACGCTGGTTACAGGTAGAGGTTCTTTGAAAGAGAGATAAAATGAAAAGAAAAAGAGTCAATTGAGACATCCAGAAAAATGTATTGAAATCCAGTGCCATCTTTACAATGTTTTGAGACTGGCACCACCAGTTGAAGGGGAGGGGGGCGTCTAGGGAGAGTAAACAGACATTCCAGTTTAAAATCTCTTTAGGGGAGATCAATCCCTTAAACCTAAATCTGCCATTTCTCAAGGGAAGAAAGACTGTCCGGTGAGATTCTTATAATGTAGGGATTGTAGGAGAAGGAGTGGCAGGACTTAAAGGGGAGTCAAGCAAGTCATTAGCCTAGAGTCTCTACGTTGTCACAGTCTAAGCCCAACCCCTCTTAAATTCTGTTAACCCTTATCTAGCGCCAAAATAGTGCTAACTTTTAGTTGACTAGACTCCTGTATAGAGGCATGAGCAATAAATCACTTTAATTAGAACTTAACCTGTGGCCCTGGTCTTTTGCACCTGACAGCGATCAACAATAAAATGTCTACTTGGGCCAATCCATGATTGATTCCGGTTGCTTGCACCTGACAGGGACTTATTCTTGCAATAAATAACTAACAATGATGGGTCCTATCAATTAAAGAATGCCATTTTGCATCTTTGGATTTCCCCCAAGATCCTATTGGCTCTGAAGTAGCTCACTTTTCAAAAAGCTTTGAAAACATGGAGGTGTTTGTAGGCTTAGAGGGAATTAGTAGAAGCTTGCGTCGTTGTGGTTGAATTTGTTGTAATGGATTTATTTGAGTTTCCTTCATAGGTTTTTCTAATGCTATTTTATTCCATATCTGGACTGCGTTTTTACACGTTATTCTCTACCTAGATGTGTTATGGAAAGTTAAGTAAATAAACTGTTTTTTTTTCTTGCCTCTTCTCCTCTTTTAAAATACTATCCTATGCGCATAGAAGAACACCATAACCAGAAAGATGGTGTTTATAAATGAACATGCCAGCTTGATTTTGATTTAAAATAACAGCAACAACAGAAGGGGCAGCACATTGAATTTTTTCTCATTTCTCCAGAAATTCTGCTTCAGAGTTATTTCTTCCTGATGTTCACCACATTTTGCAGAACAGGCAGGGAAGTTGGAGTGATGTAGTGGGGAAAAGATATCACATTGCAAATTTGCTCCTAGAGAATAAAATGAGCTTGCAAATGAACAGTTTCCTGAATGGATTTCTGTTTAGGGTGCCTTCTAATGGGTTTTAATTATTTTTATTTATTTTTATCACATTTTTAAACTACCCATCTTCCTCACAGACAGATCCTGGGAGGTATACAATATGATATTAAAATATAAAAATAATATATAAAAGTTAAAAATGTAAAAGAGGCAAGGATGAATAAAACAAGGTTAAAAAATTGGTAATTGAAAGTTGAAGGGAGAGCTTTACCAACCAGCTCCACAACTGCATGCCCCTTTGAGCTCCCCACACAAGCTTGCAGGGACCATATTTTCACTCCTTTCCAAAAGGCAAGAAGGATGGGGGCCTGGGAGAATATTCAACAGGGCTGGGGTAATGGCAAAGATAAGGATTAGGTCAAAGAATTAGGAGTCAACTAGATCCTATACAACTCTTCAATATTTTGTGCAGATTTGTATGTTTAAAGCAAGCTTAGTCCCTGTGACTGAATATAGATTTTCCAGCCGTTCTGTCATGATGGTTGCATTAGCCACATACTGTGTTTTTCTCTCAAAACACATCCATATATATCTACCTGCAGTGTTCAGAGAAGATGTATGTAGATTGTACTTAGCTATAATATGGTTTGAATCCTTTTGAGCTAAACGTTCTCTCTCAGCCCAGCATGCCTGATTGGATTATTATAGCTTTACACCCAATAAAAGGGCCATCTTGAGCTCTTAGAGAAAAGATGAGATATCAACGCAATCAATCAATAGTTAAAGTAGCACACCAATTGAAACAGGAGTTCCCAGCCTGACACCCTCCAGATGGTTATGATTGTAACTCCTAGGATTACACTGGGTGAGAATCCTGGAAGTTGCAAACCTAACACATTTGGAAAATGAGGTTGAGGTACGTTTGCTTATGATCATATTTGCTACAAACCTTCTGCAATCTTTGGCCAGATACTCTCACTAAACCCAACCCTATCTTACAGTGTTTTCTGAGGAGTAAAGATGAATAAGTATTCCTGAGGGGAAAAATATGGGCTGAAGAAGGTTCTGCAAAAAATAGAGTAAATGACTACTGCAGACATGTCAAACACAAGGCCCAGGGGCCGGATGTGGCCCGCGAAGTGGTTTCATGTGGCCCATGAAGCCATCCTGGAAACAGTGAGGGAACAGCCCCCTCTGCCTTGGCCCTGGCCCAGGCTGGCCGGGAGCCAATGTACAATTTTGTGGTGGCCATCTATGCTGAAACACATTCAGTCTTAGCTCCACAAGGCCGTCTAGAAACAGCGAGGAACCAGCCCCTGCCGCATCGCCCCCGCCCCCTGGGTGCATGCTGGGGAGGTGTCACCCTTTGTGAGGAATGAAGAAATGGACCATGCCTTGGCGCTTGCCCCGGTCCACCCCCTTCTGCCAGAGACCCTCAGATCTGTCCTACTCCTGCCCAGGCTCCCACAGGCACCCTTGACGCGAACGATGTAGAGCTGGCCATGCCTACCCAGTAGGCCACACCCACCCTGGTCACACCTACCTGGCCCCCCGAAGGCAACCGCAATGCTGATGCGGCCCTCAATGAAATTACGTTTGACACCCTGGACTACCGCAAAGAATGAAAAGCTGGAAAGATCTGCTCTTTGAATCTGTCTGGGATAAAGGAAAGGACCAGAGATCACCCACAAGTGTTCTAGATAGTTGTTCTTTATGTGGGTTTGAGCACTGGAAGACAAAGGAATAACCATCTTGCTCAAAACTAGCTTTTGGTTGGTGCTTTTGAAAGGACACTAAATTCTCATATTTCCTTTTCTAATCACATTCAGAGATTGCTTAAGAACTACTTTTCTGCTATTAGAAATCTTTCGATCAGCAAGTCTAAAAACATTGGGTGAGTCTTCAATCTGTAATGAAAATAATGTTTAATTACAAGCTTAAGAAATTAATTTTAAAAAAAATAAAGAGCAAAAAAGTTGGTTAAAACTTTTGATTTTAAAAAGATACAAAGGACTAAGGGTCCAGATAAATTTGAAGAAAGATTTTGGAATTGATCATAAAGAAGCCTTCCTATGGGAAAATGCTTTTATTTTGATTTTTTATATAAAAATTAAGATTTAAAAAATTGGACACTAGAGGGAATTTAAAATTTCAGTTAAAGGAGATGAACACATAAATTTGACAGTTACAAAATCTTGCAAAATATACTAAGACTAGAAATATTAAAGGACACATTCAAAAAATTAAGTAAGAAATTGATATTAACAATGACAATAGTGGTATCTGTCTATAGATAGACTATATCTAAAATATGTTATTGAAAAGGAACAAGTTTTACCTGAAAGACAGGCTAAGTTGAAAGTGGACATATAAATGACAGGCTACACAAATGTCATGGAAAAATATGTTACATTAGACATACTGAAATTTTAATCATTAAAAGGGACATACAAACAATAAACCAAGAGAGTGACCTGGATAATTTTTGTATATTGCACTTACAAAAAAGACTTGTAAAAGCTTTAAAGAATCTTGTGAGAAGAGACAAAGAAGGAATGAAAAGAAATCAAGTTCTATGACATTATTTAAATGGACTAAAGATTAAGATTTTTAGAAGTACAAAGAAGGAGTATACAGTTGGTTTATTTGATCAAGGTTAAAATAGGTTATTTCTGGTAACCTTTAATGGACTTTTGCTGATGCCAGGACTGAAGTGACCATGGATTTGTTTATAGAAAACAGATAGGTTATGGGAAGAACAGATATTTTGGGTAATGTAAGAGGAGGTGAAATGTTACTAAAATTGTTTATACTTGTGATGAAGGCTGGGAGTCACTTCTTCATGCAGACATTTTATTTTAGTTTTTAATAGTTTTTACTATCATAATTACATTTTTTAATAAAATTTCTTGGAAAAAAGGAGGAGAATAAGCATCCCTGGAGCCAAGATAGGGTATAAAAGTAATGCAATGTAAGATCTAGGATGCAAGGTAAGTTATAGGATGCAATCTTTGGACAATATCTCCAGGACTAGGTATAAAAGAATTCCTGATTAAAGCCCTTACAAGACAGCCTTGAGATTCCAGAGAAATACTGCTTATCACACACTACTAGCCAAGCAATCTTTCATTACTTTCTGCCTTGTACAGCTTTTGCAAGCTACTCTATAATAATCTCAGTTTTCTAATTATGGCAACTTTATAGACTAAGTGATTACATTAGCTTGTTATTTCTTCCTAGAGGAAATTGAATAAGGAAGAGATGCTGTATTCATTTTTATTACAAATTCATTTCAGTCCTCTTGATCGGATTAGCTGATAATTAGATTCAGCGAAAGGCCTTGTAAATTGTCTCTTTCCTGCCATTTTCCTTCTGAGAGCCAGCAAATCAAGAGGAGTCAAAGGAAGAGGTTCAGAAGGAAGAATAGGTGGAAAATTTAATGTATAAAGGATTTGGTTTGATTAGAACCGGGTCCAAATGGCCTTTTAAAATTCCTCACAGGGACAGAGACAGAGAAAGTTAGTAGACGACTTTTCCAACTTTTTTGACATGAGGAAGGGAGGGAGACCTTCTGAATCAATTTCCCAAGGATGCTTTTTAGAGGAACTCCCTCCAGATGTCTTCCCTGGGTTGATTATAAACATGGGAAGCCAGGGAAGCTATAAACTACTATAGAAAGAAAGGCTTGTACGATGAAAGACAGGACATTCACAGACATTCCTTGTCCACATCATCACCGTACATAAAAAGTTCACAGGTTACCCATGAGGATTAAATAATTTTCCTTCAAGCTGAACAAGGATTAGTAGATCAAAATAGAAATAGCACGTGGATTGTATCAGACTAAAAGATCACTATTCTGATTCAGAATTAGGTAGCCTCCTATGGAACCAGATTCTCTCTCTCTCTCTCTCTCTCTCTCTCTCTCTCTCTCTCTCTCTCTCTCTCTCTCTCTCTCTCTCTCTCTCTCTCACACACACACTATATCATCTATACCTACCTACCTACCTGCCTGTCTGTCTGCCTGTCTGTCTGTCTGTCTGTCTGTCTGTCTGTCTATCTATCTATCTATCTATCTATCTATCTATCTATCTATCTATCTATCTATCTATCTATCTATCTATCTATCTATCTAATACTTGGGGGGGGGGGAGACAAGCAAAATTAGATCTATAAAACCAACAACAGATGGTAGAGATGACATCTGTTGGATGCTGTGCGTGAAATCTCTAACAGGAGACTTGGGTTTCAAGGCTACACTCAAACCATTGTTCTCATATGTTCTGTAATTGTCAGCACACTTCCCACACACCCCCAAAAAGGGAGATAATTCTGATATGTAGCCTTGCAAACATCAATAGAAACTGCTGTGAAATGGCAAAGGGCTGCTTAGGGACCAATTGCTTTATATCACTGTGCATCACTGTTGGTGCCTTTATAGGCTCCCTCCCATAGCAGAATCTAATGATGGCTGGTGGATGGGGCTGGAAAGCAACGTCTGCCTGGATCCGTGTGATGTGCCAGGCATTAGGGCACAGTTGCAGCCCAGTTAGGCATGGACCTTATTAATATGCTCTCGTATGGACTCAATACAATATCCCATTGAGCTTTAACAAACAGGGAGTCATTTGACACAGAACAAGGAAAACAGTAGTTATTTTTCCCCTAATTGCCGCCAGGGTTGTCATGGCAACAAAGATAACTAAAAAATTTCAGCAGTTATAAAAATTGCAGCATTTAAACAGGGAATGTTTGTGAACACTAGCAAGGCTAGTTTCTTTATTCGTGCTTGTCCTTTGTCTTTTTTTTTTGCTTTCTTTTGCCTAGTCCCAACTTTTGAGCCAAGATACATGACTTGCTTAGCCTTGCTGGGCCAATCTATACATGCTTTTAGCAAAATAACTGGCTCTTGAATGTATTTGTTTTTATTTAACGAACAGCAGTTATTTTGCAAATGAGGATGAGGCAGCTGAGGCTTTATTGCATTGCATCCCAACAGCTGTTTGCACCATGGGTGAGATACTTTGATCCACTGTGGGAGGGAAAGCTTAAATGCTCTTGTTCTCTCTCTGCCATGATTCTAATCTGGATAGGCATGTAACAACATCTTTAAGCAACAGGGACAGTTTGGAGGTCTCTCAGTTATATTCAACCAAATCTTTGCTCTCTAGAAAGAAACTTTGAGGGAAAGAAATATAAAGCATTGAAACGGAAGTTAGCTAGTTGGCCTACTGGTTAATGCACTCATTTGTCCCAGTTTAGGCATGAAAGCTGGGTGACTGACTTTAGGCCTAATAACTCTCCCTCAGCCTAAATCACCTCACGGGGTTTTTGTTGTTGGGAAAATAGGAGGAGGAAAACATATTAGAGGTATTCACTACCTTGTGTTATTTAGAATAACGGCAGGATAAAGGCAGGATAAAGGTTACCGTATATACTCGAGTATAAGCCGAGTTTTTCAGGACATTTTTTGTGCTGAAAAATGCCCCCCTCGGCTTATACTCGAGTCAGCGTTTTTCTTTGAAATAAATATTCATGTAATTTTATTGGTATCTATCTTCATTTTTTACATTTACCAGTAGCTGCCTCATTTCCCACCCTAGGCTTATACTCGAGTCAATATTTTTTCCCAGTTCTTTGTGGTAAAATTAGGTGCCTCGGCTTATATTCGGGTCGGCTTATACTCGAGTATATACGGTATTTAGAATAATAAAGGCAGGATAAAAAACACTAAAATGAGTAAAATAGCCTTTTCCCATTTTGAAATTTCACCAGTTTGAAATCTAAGATTTTTGTTTTAAAGGACCATGGTGATGATTAAAAAGAAGCCAGGGTGACTGAGTTACAAGTAAGGCAAGGCTGACA
This sequence comes from Protobothrops mucrosquamatus, assembly GCF_001527695.2. Classification (NCBI taxonomy): domain Eukaryota; kingdom Metazoa; phylum Chordata; class Lepidosauria; order Squamata; family Viperidae; genus Protobothrops; species Protobothrops mucrosquamatus. Next base: position 308,463 of record NW_015387453.1, on the reverse strand, counting down.
ATTTAGGAAATGTTTGGTTTATTGGCAAAAATGTTTATTATTTTAGAACTATCACTAGCCACAGTGGGAAGGTCCAGTGGACGTACTAAATTGTTTCACATCTGAGAAAGATATGGCATCCCTACGGCAGAAAGATACCACATCTAAGTTTCAAACAGATCAAATCAACAATGTTTTAAAAACATACTTACTAGTTAACACAGTTAGTGATCTAGCCGGCTTGGAAATAACATTTGCATTCACCACCATCAGGGTCACTATGTAATAAAGACCATGGTAGGTGGCATTAAAAACCACCGGAGCAGGTAAAGTGCTGTTGAATTCATCAAACTGGAAAAAATAGTTCTTGGATTCGCCGGTGATCTTCACAACATACACCGAGGATGAGCTCACCACGTCAGCTGCTTCCAGGGAAATAACTATGCAGTTGTCATCTCGCACAACCACTTGGAGAGGTGCCACATTCTGGGGGTCAAGAAGAAAAAGGAAATGGTATTAATGAGGATCCTGAACAGGCTGTCACAATGCTCACTATTAAGCATTTAGAAGTCTGGATTGTGTTTCTGAAGGTTTTGAGCTAATGAGGAACTGGGAGAATTTTCTGTAAAAACAAAATCAGATTGGCATGTAAAAGAACGTCACCATGAATTTTGCTGGGGGGGGGATCTGAATTTGTCACAACGTGATAAACACTACAAGGACTGAAATCCAGCTGGTGTTTGCCTTTTCTCAGAAAATTAATACCCAGCTCTCAAAATGTATGAAGTGCTCTGAGCACTGAGGGTTTTTTCTTTATTTCTTTTTCAAATTAATAATGACGCCCAACTTCCAGTCACTCTGGAATGTGATGCTTTCACCCATCATACTGTAGCACATGTTGGGGCAGAGGTTGCTTGTCCTTTGCACTACCGATAGTCCTTGACTTACAACAATTCATCATGTCTCCCCTATTACTTCTTTTCTTTAGACTAGTTGAAATAGGGGAGACATGATAGCAGTATTCCAGTATCTGATGGGCTGCCACAAAGAAGAGGTGGTCATGTTGTTCACCAGAGCACCAAAGGGAAGGATGAGAAACAATGGATGGAAGCTGATCAAAGAGAGAAGCAACCTGGAATTAAGGAGAAACCTCCTGACAGTGAGGACAATCAACCAGTGGAACTGCTTGCCACCAGAAATCGTGGGTGCTCCATCACTGGAGATTTTTAAGAAGAGGCTAGACAATCACCTGTCTGAGATGGTATAGGTCCTCCTGCTTGAGCAGGGGGCTGAATTAGAAGACCTCCATGGTCCCTTCCAGCTTCTATTCTATTCTATTCTATTCTATTCTATTCTATTCTATTCTATTCTATTCTATTCTATTCTATTCTATTGTTACAACAACACTGAAAAAAGTGACATGACCATTTTTCACACGTATGACCATTGCAGCATCCCCACCATCATGTGATCAAAATTCTGATGCTGGGCAACTGGTTCATATTTATGATGGTTGTGGTGTCTTTTTGTGATCTTCTGACAAGCAAACTCAATGGGGAAGTCAGATTCACATAACAACCGTGTTACCAACTTAACAACTGCAGTGGTTCACTTAACTGCTGTGGCAAGAAAGGTCATAAAACAGGCCAATACTCGCTTTACAACCGTCTCACTTAGCAACAGAAATTTTGAGCTCAGCTGAGGTTGTAATTTGAAGACTACCTGCACTTCCTCCTGTGAGCACTTGAGGATTTTTCTTATGAAGAGAAAAAAAAATCTAATACCCAGCTACCCAATATACTTTCAAAAACAAGAACTATCTCCACCTAAATGGACCATGAAATTTATGATCCAATAGTCCATGACAAAAACTGGAGAAAAATCTGCTGGAGCACAAATCTACTCTGCAGAACCACAGTAAATCATGTTAGAGTTATACCAGTCTGCAAAGCCCTTGCATTTCATCTATGACTTCACAGATAGGCAGAAATCTGCAAGACTGCTATTTCCGCTGTACTCCAAAATCTACCTGTAACATGACCACGTGGATCCCAGGACTGATCGCTGCTTCCCATACTTTATATAATCATAAAATGTAGTCATATTAAAAGTGGTCCTCGTCTTACAGCCATATAATTCTTCCATTTACCCCTGTGTGAGATTAACTTGGTCTTCAGCATAAGCAAAAGGATGCGCAGTGGTGGGATCCAAATATGTGAAAAACAAATTCTCTGTATGGATGCTGCTTCCGGAAGTCCATTCTGGGTCTGGGCAACAAAAAATTAGCCAGTAGTTCTGCCGAAGTGGTACAAACTGGCTGAATCCCACCAGTGGATGTGGGCCACTATTGCATCCGGAGTGTGTAAGAAGGTCACATAGCTCACACATAATTTCCCCCCCAACATTCTACCAGTGCAACCCATTCCTTTAGTTCTGTGGCTTTTGGCAGGATGTGCTCCATATCCAATGATAGTGCTGGCCCTGGAAGCAGAAGGATTACGTTTGCCTTTGAATTACAATAGGTAACATACTAAACATTCCTTGCTTATTATATTTAGGCATGTTGCCCACTTCTATATTTAATGAAGAGACTGAGGGTAACTGTAACATGAATCACAGAAGTGTAGAGCTAAAAGCACTAAAGTCAGTCTCACACTGGGCTGGAATATTATTTTCAGATTTCTTAGACTCTCCCAGAAACCTAATTTTCTGATTAGGGCTGTTATGCAATTTATAAAACCTTAGTAAAGTAATAGGAGTTTTACTTGGATGATGAAGTCATTGGTTTAATCTCCTTATATCTCCATCAGAGAAAAACATATAGTTTCAAGGGAAGACGTTTTAGATGACATGCTCTTACTGGAATATTATTATATTCTTATAATCAAGAAGAACACATATAAAATTACCATTTTTCACTCACTGTGTGACACTTCATATCATCAAAGGGGATATAGTTGGGGATGAACGATTTGTTATGATGGAAAAGAGCTGAGATCTTGATGTTGCCTACCAACCATTAATATCTGGTTACATTAGCAGATGCTCACTGTCTTTCATATATATATATATATATATATATGATATATATATATCCAAGGGAGACAATTCAAGCCATGTTTAACTCATGGATCTAAGGATGAAATTTTCTTAGCAATCACAGGGAAGTGGTCTGCTTTCTTCTAGGAATCTTTTTAACTAATTTATCCCATAGCCCTTGGTTTCTCAAATGATCTTCTATCTATCCAATGCCACTTCTGGTTGAGATTATTTATTTATTGATTGATTATGTGCCATCAAGTCAGTGTATGTGGCCAAACTGATGACAACAGCTACACCATCCTTAGAACTGGCAATGAAAATATTAAAATTTAGGTAGCTTCTGCTTTTTAGGATCAACTATTAACAATGAGGGAACAAACCCTCCAAACGTATTGTTGCACTTGGTAAAGCACCTATGAAGGCCTTGGAAAAACTATTCAGATAATGTAAAATATCTATACCTACAGAGATCAGAATCATGGAAGCAGTGCTCCCTGTGACACGCTATGTAAGTGAAACTTGGACTTTGAAGGAAGAGCATAGAAATAGTATCGATGCATGTGAATTGGAGAAAACTCCTGGAAATACAATGGACAGCTAAGAAAACAAAGAAATGGATCATTGAACAAATCAACCCAGAATTCTTAATCAAGGCATAAATGATCAAGCTCAAATTATTATAGTTTGGACCTATTTCCATTTCCATCAATATGTGGACTTTGCAACCAGAGGGGGCAATACACTGGATCTTGCTTATTCCAACATCAAGAAGGCATTCAAAGCTCTACCCCGCCCTCACCTGGGCCCCTCTGACCATCTCTCAGTGCTGCTTATTCCAACATATAAACCTTTATTAGTCAGAGTGAAATCTATAGTAAAGCAGGTGAGGGTTTGGGCAGAGAGAGCTATAAAAGCATTACAAGACTGCTTTGAGTGCACGGATTGGGATATCTTTAAAAAAATAGCAACTGATAACCAACATATAAACGTTGAGGAGTATGCCACCACGGTGTCTTCATATATCCAAAAGTCCATAGAGGATGTCTGTGTCCTTAAAAGCATTGTTATGAGGGCGAATGAAAAACCGTGACTGACTTATGAGGTCTGCAAGATGCTGAAAGCACAGAATGTGGCTTTTAAATCCGGTGATATGCTGGCACTTAGAACAGCCAGAGCTAATTTGAAAAGTGCCATAAAAGGTGCAAAGCCAGCCCATTGCCAGAAAATTCAGAACTTTTTTCAGAATCCAACAAACATCAGGCAAATGTGGCAAGGAATCCAGGCCATTACGGATTATAAGGCGGCTCCATTGAGATGCAAGGACAACAGACTTCCTAAACGAGCTGAATATATTTTTTGGAAGATTTGAGGCATCAAATAGTACTCCTGACGAGCAAGTGCTTAGCTTTGATATCACTTCTGCAGAAAGTATGCTGTTGGCAGACTTGAATCAGAGCCCTGGTGGTTAAGGTGCAGTATTGCAGGCAAACTCTGCCAACAGCTTGGAGTTTGATCCCGATGGGGCTCAAGGCTGACTCAGCCTTCCATCCTCCCAAGGTCGGTAAAATAAGGACCCAGATTGTTGGGGGCAATATGCAAAACATTGTAAACTGTCCAGAGAATGCCGTCAAGTACTGTGGGAAGGTATATAAGCCTAAATGCTATTGCTATTAGGGACAGAACATCATGAAGAAAATCTATGTGGTTGCTAAGTGTCAACACTGATAGGTAGGCAGACAGACAGACAGATTATAGCAGTGGTTCTCAACCTTTTTAATGCCGTGACCCCAACCGGTCGTAAGTCGAGGACTAAACCGGTCGTAAGTCGAGGACTAAACCGGTCGTAAGTCGAGGACTAAACCGGTTGTAAGTCGAGGACTACCCAACCGGTCGTAAGTCGAGGACTTTCCCTGCCCGGGAGCGCCGCACATGCATGGTTCTGCCCCCTGCGCCGGCTGAGGCGTAGCTGGCAAGCGGCAGAGATGGAGCAGGCCAACCACCAGCTGGCCCAGCCCAAGGGCGGTAAGGCACCCGCTGGAAAAGGGGAAAAAATGGCGGACAAAAAAAATGGCGGACAAAAAAAATGGCGGACAGCCTTGCTTGGCGACCCCCATGAAATGGTCGATCGACCCCAAATGGGGTCCCGACCCACAGGTTGAGAACCACTGGATTATAGGATAATTATACATTAGCGTATTTCTACTTTTAAATGTTGCCTCAATGGCTACCCAATCCTTGATCCCATTTATAAGAAGTGTGTTTTTCTCCACACCACATCTCGACAGGACTAAAACCACACTGGAAGTCAAGAGAAGTAGAAAACGGGACGGAGGAACAGATGCAAAGAAGACCCATTGCTCATTCCTAGATCCATAGAAACATAAATGCTTCCTGCACTTCTATTTTATTTCATGTGAGCCTTCAGTTCTGTTCATTTTAGTTAACTCCATTGCTCAGTTGTCGGTAGAAAATATAAAATGGTTCTGTCACGTGTTACCTGAACCTATTTGGCTGCAACAGTAGGAAAATAGAATTATCTTTCTTCTAGTGACACTGAAGTTGTAGTAAAGACAACTACTATCTCTGCAGGAATTCCAGAATGTAGCTGTAATTTGATGGAAAAAGGAACTACTTTTAGGGTTGAAGCTTCTCCTCCTCCTCCTCCTCCTTATCCATTTAACTGGCTGTGTAGATGCTTAGATCTCCTTGTCTTCCTGCTCCAGAAGTCACCATAACTGAACTCCACTGAAGCACTTTGCTCTTTGATGATCCGCAGGAGGGAAACTTCAGATAACTCATTTCTTTGCCTTCTGTATCAGAAATACAATAGTTTTTCTCTCTTAGTAGAGAAACTCTAAGTAGTAGTTTTTCTCATTCAGCAGAGCCAAAAAAAAGTCCCCTAGGCAGACATTGTCTGAATCTCAGTAAAATGACTGCTCTCAATTTATAATTCAATAACATATTGAAATAATCAAGAAGCATTGTGAACTGACATTTTTTCTATAATTTACTAAAATTATTGCTCTATTATTTACATAGCATTTAAGCAACTTCTCGTGTGTGCCTATTAATAAATAACAGATTAATACAGACTCATATGCATGAGTTTCTTAAGAGTTTCTTAACTATAACAACAGTATCATTAATAGGGGTCATTCATTGTAATCATGACATATTCCAGGAATTTCTATTGGAGTTAATTCATGCAATAGATGGAGAAAAAAGTGTTGGATGTCTTTTGCTTTCCATTGTGGAAACCAATGTTCCAATTAATTCTAACTACAGTCAAAAAGTAAGGCTTTTATTCCTGTTCAGCTAACTGGTCAAAATTCTTCCTGAGCAGTTAGCTATTTAAAAACCAACACATGCAAATTTCTCTTTCAGATTCCACAATACTCAAAATAGTAACAGCAGAAGTGAATCAGGTCAAGATGCAAATTAGCATTCTCCCACACAAATTGTCCAAATTGCCCATTTGATTGTTCAGATTTTTCTAGAGATGACCTCTTTAGCAAATGGAAACCTGAGTGTAAACTCGACAAAAATGATATGTGTATTTACCCTATTGATGCTGTTACTTCAAATAAATTATAAGAACACTGATTGTGGTTGTATGCTTAGCATCAAGGGGCAGTTCTGATCCCAACTCCCTTCCCATTAAATCATAATTTGCTTTAGAGAAAGAGTATTCCCCTTCTCTTTTGACCTTCTTTTTTTGCGGAATACTTTAATTTTCAATGCATTTCCATTATAAAATTAATACATAAATGAATGTGGTTAGATTTCTATTACTTATTTGCTCAGGCTCATAGGCCAGTGTATTGTGAACTGATTCCAATGGGACCTATGCTCCCAAGAATAAAAAAAAGATTAAAACAATAAAAAAAATCAAATTACAACAATTCATATTAAATCACCTTCCTAGAAACAAGGCCAATAAAAACTTTGATGCGTTGCAAAAAGCAAAATCTTAATGTTGAAGGTGTTTGTTCCTTTCCTTGGCTTAGGATGAATATCAAGTTCTCAGATCAATACAAATCATAAAATACACATTTAACGAAGTGATCTGCAGCTCATGAAAACTTTTGTCTTCAATGTGTTAGTTGGGACAGGTGCTACCAGATCCCTCCTCATTATTTCCCACCATAGACTAACATGACTTTCCCTCTACAAGGCTCCCGTGTATGTAGTATGTTTCTTCTTTGGTACTGTAGCATCTCAATTTGGGATCAAATTCTGAAAGGCTCCAAAGATAACCCAGGGCCCTAAGTTGTGTATTCTTAGTCTAATCCAACGTTGTTAGCTCAACTTTGATTAGAAGAAAACCCCATGCAGAGAAATAAGTAATTCAATTGTTATCTGCTTTTGCCAACTAAAATTTTATTTTATTTTATTTTATTTCATTATTTTATTTTATTTATTGGGACACTACACGTCCTCTTCATGACCTGATTTTCTTGTTACCTTCTGGGAGGAGGCTTTGTGGTATCTGAAGCAGAACATCCAGATTCAATCACAGTTTTGTTCCATACAATATTAACCTTGTGAACTCTAAAGCTTCCTCCTTCTGTTATGTATTCAAGATGGACAATGATTAATATTTATATGTTACTTATATAAGGGTGTAGGTCTATACATATGTTGTATATAGTATGTTTAAATGTGTGTTATGTACGTGTACACTTTGAGAGCAAGCAACTAAATTTCATTTTTAATGTGTGCCATTGTGCTCACAGCAAAAAATGACAATAAAGCTTATCTATCTATCTGTCTGTCTGTCTGTCTGTCTGTCTGTCTGTCTGTCTGTCTGTCTGTCTATCTATCTATCTATATCCTGCCTTTTATTTTTTTTACAAATAATTCAAGATGGCAAACATGTACAACACACCTTCCTCTTCTTATTTTCACCCCACAACAATAGCCCTGTGAGATATCTAGGGCTGAGAGAGAATGACTGGCCCAAAGTCACCCAACTGGCCTTCATGGCTAAGGTGGGACTTGAACACATGGTCTCCTGCTTTTTAGCCTGGTATCTTAACTGCCAGACCAAACCTAACAAACAGACCAAACCACTAGACAAACAAATATGCCAGAAATTTAACCAGGAATGTTATGTGACTGGTCTTCCACTCAAAATTCTCTTCTCCTGCATACAGTTATTACTTCTCTCCCCCTCCCCATATACTCCCACATACATTCACACTAATAATGGAGGGGGGTAATAATGTTTCCTGCTTCACAAGGTCATTATCAAGATTACTGTGACAATACATATACAAAAGCTCACAAAGCTTTTCCTTTTAAAATAAAATGTATTAATCTAAAAAAGGTTATACTACTCTCCTGGTTTTTGGCTACCAGAGTTTAGCTCTCCTTCTATGGTGAGACAATGCATGCAAAGTATTTTGAATGGCTTATAAAAATGTGCTGCACAAATGTGAAGCATTCATTCAAGCAACTAAGAGAAAAGAAATATTAAACTGTAATGTCAGATCAGCCAAGGAATCTGTCTTGAATGGAAATAATCCATTTGGGCATGACATCAGCTCCGTAGGCACCCACCTACTCAGCTACTCATGAAGCACTGACAATTAAAGGGAAGCTGTTCTTCAGTACAAATGAATACACAAACAAGTACAAGATGAATTATACAGTTCAGCTGAAATGTTCCTACCCATGCAGGTCTTATTGAAAACCCAGGACAATACAAAAAGAGAATACAGATTACATCATCTAATGGATCGCCTTACTAGAACAAGAGTAATCCCTGTAGTGCTGTTCTTGAGTGCTATCTGATATCAGAACTGTATGTCAAGTTTACTCTTTGTCATAGAGTAACCAAGCATTGTATAGGTGTGTGTCTGTACCTATACGAATCGAACACACATATGTAATTAGTTTTGTAGATAAACTGTTTCCCTGCTAATAATGAACACAAATTATTCAGCAATATAATCATTTAATTCATGCACAAGCAATGTTGTTCGAGGTTCAGAGGAATGGCTATAATATTGCAGCTTTCTTCTCTGGCCATTCATCAGCCCACAATGTGTCAAAATATTTCAGGACCATGGACAGAAAACAAGGGTTTTGATTTGGATGAGAAATGTAGGTGGGTTCCAGCTGTAATTACTTCTCAGGGAGGCTCAGGTGTCTTTATGATACCCCATCCATCTTCACTTCATGCTGCATTTCTGCAGCAGATTATTATTCTTTTAGCTGCAGATCGGCTCTGAAGCCCAGCACAAGGACACTATTATGCTATGAATTCCTAACAGTAGGGGAATGGAATGGAGTGGAGTGGAGTGGAGTGGAATGGAATGGAATGGAATGGAATAGAATAGAATAGAATAGAATAGAATAGAATAGAATAGAATAGAATAGAATAGAATAGAATAGAATATCTTTATTGTCATTGTGTAACTCACAACGAAATTAAGAGATGGAAGAGCAAGGATATGAGAGGTGGAGATTTACCAGAATTGTTACCTATAACAGCCTGACCCTCCTCCAAATCCATCCAATTCCAGTATTGCACAATGGAAAACAGAGTTTTTGCCACTGAGCTGCAACCCAGTTCAGCCAGGGGAAAATCCCCTACCCAGTGTTGATGATGGTATAGGATTCCAGATGAGTAGCACTGATCCAAGAATGATATCAAAGCCACAGCTGGTCATTCCCACTGTCTTATATCAGGGTGAAAGGAAACTATAATTTCTTATAAAAATGTTTTACCTTTCACACCTGTGCAAGAACAATTGAATATTGAATTGAAGTGTAATTATTACATCATCTTTTGGATTTTTTTTTGCCAGGATATAATTGGTCCCTGTAGTGGGAATCTCTAGAGTTTCCTTCAACTCCTTTCCAACCTGATGCTCTGTTTTGTAAAATGATTCCTAAGTCAAATATTGGTGTCTGGTATTTTAAGTGAAAAAGATAAACTTAGTAAGTACATATATAGTGCTCTGAGGCTCCATTTGGCCAACGTACACTTCTTGTCCTTAATCATATAGCAGTACCTTTTATTGTGCAGGATCACAAAAGCAAGTCAAAATATCTAAAGATTATGCTTGGTTTTTCAAGAAAAGTAACATTATTTAGACTTGCCTTGATCAAAGTGATTTATATATTCATACTTTTAAAAAAAATACAAATGTAGTGATAAACCTTATAACCACCGTGGACACTCACTCAGTGCTGAGCAGCAACAGACCGAAATAGTAATACCATGTTTCCCTGAAAATAAGACCCATCTCGAAAATAAGCCCTAGCTTGATTTTTATGTGTGCGCCTAATATAAGCCCTACCCCAAAATAAGCACTAGTTAAGACCCTGCCCACTCTGTCCCACTGTCTGGTTGCACAAGCTTGGGTGAGGCACATGCGTAAAAATCAAGATAGGGTGGGGGTGGGGGAGTGGAGCTGCCCCATGTACCCCGCACCCGCTTACCTTAGGACCAACGCAGCCAGTTCTCCCATATCCTGACACCTGCTTCACCTCACGGCGGTGGCACCATCAGCCCCATCCAGCAGGAGCCTGCATGGCTGCCACTGGCCCACTTCTGTGGCCGCTCACCACCGCTCGCGCACATCACCCCTAGCCTCCGTTTTGCCAGCAGAGGCCTTCAGGGAAGGGAAGGGAAGGGAAGGGAGGAGGGGAGGGGAGGGGAGGGGAGAGGAGAGGAAGGGAAGGAATGGAGGGGAGGGGAGGGGAGAGGAGAGGAGAGGAAAGGAAAGGAAAGGAAAAGAAAGGAAAGGGAAGGAAAGGAAAGGAAGGGAAGGGAAGGGAAGGAAAGGGAAGGGAAGGAAAGGAAAGGGAAGGAAAGGAAAGGAAAGGAAAGGAAAGGAAAGGAAGGGAAGGAAAGGAAAGGAAAGGAAAGGAAAGGAAAGGGAAGGAAAGGAAAGGAAGGGAAAGGGAAATGGAAGGGAAAGGGAGGGAAAGGAAGGGAAGGGAAAGGGAAAGGAAGGGAAAGGAAAGGAAAAGAAAGGGAAGGAAAGGAAAGGAAAGGAAGGGAAGGGAAGGGAAGGGAAGGAAAGGAAAGGAAGGGAAATGGAAGGGAAAGGGAGGGAAGGGAAGGGAAGCAAAGGGAAGCGAAGGGAAGGGAAAGGGAAAGGAAGGGAAAGGAAAGGAAAATAAAGGAAAGGAAAGGAAAGGAAAGGGAAATGGAAGGGAAAGGGAGGGAAGGGAAGCGAAGGGAAAGGGAACGGGAAAGGGAAAGGAAAGGAAAGAAAAGGAAAGGAAATGCCTCTGCAGCCCAGAACGGAGCTCAAGGTTGACGTGAACATTGCCCCCCCCCCAGCCTCCGTTTCACCAGCAGAGGCCTTTCCTGGGTGATATGCAATGTAAGCATTTGCAATAGTGGTGAATATCTGTAGCTCGGGTGTAGGATGAGGGTGAAGCTTTGTTCCCCGAGCTTGTGGGTTGGTTTCCGAACATTTCATTACCAGGCTAGGTAACATCTTCAGTGGAATTTAGGGGATGTCAGTGTTCTCCGTGGCTTCATGTGGTCATTAGGTCTTGTGATGGGTCAGGTGTGGGTCCTCAGTGAGAGTCTTGTGATGGGTCTTTGATGGGGAAGTTCCATCAGGTGAGCATCATTGGGAGGTGAAGTGCTGGTTGGGGGGGGGCTTGCATGGGTTGGTTGAGGGTCGGTGCTGTCTCTGGTTGGCTGTGCAGTTGATTTGGATTCTGAGGGGCTCATAGGCTGCTTGTACGTCAATGTGTCTGTTGATGGAATTGCTTGTGGAGTGCCATGCTTCGATGAACTCATGAGCATAGTAGGTGGTAACCTGGCTGATGATTTTTGTGTTGCTCCAATAGAACTGTTGCTGTTTGGTATCAGTGTGGGTAGAGTTTAAGGATTTGGGATTGTGACGTTTGACACCCCCCCCCCAGCCAGTGTTCATGGATCCTGCTTTTTAATTAACGTGATGTTTGTCCCACGTAGAATTGGTTGCAATTGTTACAGTTGATTTTGAAGATTACATTGTTTCTTTCATCCTTCTGTATCTTGTCTTTGATTCTGGCTAATTCCTGGCAGAGTGTGGCTGCGGATTTGTGGTCTATCACTATTCTCCTTTTCTGTATGGTAGGATTAGTTTTTGTATGGTGGTTGGTTGGGAGGTGTGTTGGGTGCTGAACTGAAGAAGCTTCTTGAATGAGAAGCGAAACATCTTCAAGGAAAAACCAAGTCCAATTGCCTTTTGAAAAAGCATCTTTCTGACATACAGTAGAAGCTATGGGCCACTTAAGAAACCTTAACCAATACTCCCTCTGTTCTCATATGGCAGAGAGATTCAGCATCCCGAAACATGGCTGAATCAGTGGACAGTAATTGGACCATGAAATGTATTAATAATCACCAGATAGCTTCTTGCCCAGACCCTCTGAAGAATTCTGTGTATTGCAATCCCAGAACTTTCTAATGGCACCAGATGGGGATGGCGAATGTAGGCCCACATTAAAGATGGAAGTCAGGGCAAGAATATCAGTAATGGAAGAGTTATTCTGAGCAGGTGGCCTACAAATGTGATTAAGAAATAAAGCAATAAAAGAACATTTCCCTTGAGTCAAACTTGGGCTTTAGTAATCGCATGGATGCATCCATGTTGTTTTCTTGCCAACAATATAGAAGCAGATTGTCATGAAGAAAAATTCACTCTGCTAAAATAAGAACTATTTCATTTTCTTTATTAAGATACATATACAGTGATCACTGGGCATTGGGGGTCCTGAGCTTAGATCAAGGAGGATAGCATGGAAACAGAAAGTGTCCTACTCATAATGCATAATTAATCACATAATATAGCCCCCAATTGTACATCACTAAATGAAGCAAATATTTGGAGCCAAAAATGGAGACTGATACTTAATTTTTTATTTCCCTAGCTTGTCCCACTAAGAGGGAAGCTGGGCATTCTGTCTGCACCTGATTGAACAATCCATTTATTGTGATAAGGCGGTCCTGCTTCATGCTTTCCCTTGCTTGGCAGGTTTAGTCTCTTATCTCTTTGTACACTGCTTGCTTCAGAGACAACTGTAATTAATTGCAGCATCAGAAAGCATTCTGCATTCCTTGCCTGTTAGTTGTCTTACATGGGTGAATATACTACATTAATATTAAAACCGAAAGGATCAATGTCTTGTTTTCTTCCATGTGCTAGCTGAGAATAAAATTCAAACTTCTAAATCAGCAGCCCCCAACATTTTCAGCACCAAGAACTGGTTCTGTGGAGGATGGTTTTTCTGCAGACTGGATGTGTGTGGTTTCACACACTGCCTGGATCCGGCGTGTGCAGATGGGGCTTCACTCGCTTGCATGGCCCAGTTCCTGGTGGGCTAAGGGCCAGGGCTGGTCCACAGCCTGGAGGTTGGGGACCCCTGTTCTAAACCATACAAGATACCCAGAAGACAGACATTTTCTCCTTTTCCTTAGCTTTTCTAGTGATCCCCTACCACAGGGGTCCCCAACTCCCGGCCCGTGGACCAGTATCGGACAGCGGCATGCCAGCAACTGGCCCACACAAAATAGCAAAACCCCATTCGCAAGATGCAGGCAGCACACAAAACCACGCACCCTCCGGTCCGTGGAAAAACCTCTCTCCACAGAACCGGTCCCCAGTGCCCAAAAGGTTGGGGACCTCTGCCCTACCAAATACTAATACTGATTTCATTCTGCTTGAGCTTTTCATGATCAGGCAGGCCATATGACTTGAAATGGAAGTAGTAAGCCAAAGCTATTGACAGAAGAACATGCATTTTTCTCCCAGTGTCTCTTCTCTTCCACGCTTTCTTCCTACTCTCTTCCTATCCTCTCTTCCTACACAACTCTTCCTATCTTGGATCTGGGATGTACAAGACAAGACATGAAAATAGTTCAATCTGTGGGCAATAATATCAATTTTGGAGAAAGCCTTCTTTGTTCTGCCTTATTAAATTTGGGCTTGCCATTTCAACAGAAACCTGACAATTTGGGAAGCTTTTCTGATTCCATCTGCAGTCCTATGACTCCTACCCTTGCCTCCCTCTCCACGTGGCACATAAGATATTAAGCAACGGAGCAGATAATTGGATTGAAGAAGAAATGAGAGGAGCAATATCTAGCTTGTCTTCCATTTTAACTTCTAATTAAATATCTGAGTATCCACAGGTTGCCTTTTAATTTTAGCTTACTGTACTGCTGTAAAGGCATGGGGGAATACATGAAAAATATAGCATTGGACATGTCCAATTAAATAAAAATCAACAGTACAGTAAAAGTCACTATAGTGATCTTATTATAACTACATAGACCAGGATCTCAAATAGAGAGGCAGAATGCGTTTAAATGCTCCTGATATATAAAAAGAGTCTCGCTTTTATTACGTGTTCTATACTAATGGCCAGAAACCAATATAAAATAGAAATGAATTAACCCAATGGACAAGAGACAACTTCTTTGAATTGGCTTGCAATTGAAATGTTTCTTTGTCAGAAAGAAAAAAATTGTACCATTTTCTATCAGTTTTAAATATGTGTGCCCAGTTCCATCATGGAAATCATTTTAATAATAGACTTGCCCTACATTCTTTGAATCAAAAAATCTTCTGTTGCAAGGCAAAAAGAACAGGGAGAGGGCTAAAGGAAAGTGGATTAATGGGATCCATTCTTTTCACTACATAATACAACCAATCTCTTTCAATCATCTTCAGACTCATCAATGAGAGATCTTCTCTTTGTTTTCTATATGGGGAAATAAATTTATTGCTAAATAAAATAGGAAAAGGATAAACAGGATTGCATAAAAACTATAACATTTGATAGCAATGAAAAAAGAATAGATTTTTCGTCATGCTCTTGTTTGACAGTATGGAAGGAAAGGGGGAAACTGAAATTTCCCTAAGGCAAAATGACAAACTCAGGCAAAGACATGAGAATATATACCAACTTTAAACCTGTAGAACAGAGGCTGCCAACCATTTCAAGCCAGAGATGCCTGGTCTCTCACCTTCTTCCTCAAATTACCTTTGAGAACTCTAAATCTCATGAGACATTATGAGAACTTCTGTGAGAATACTCACTTTCTGCAAGACTGGGGGATAGGAGTTGGAGGTTAGCTCTCCATTGTTTTTAAGGAATGTATGGGTAGTTTCTGTCTTTCCATTCTGCTCCATGAGGACAATCCATAAACATGGAAATGACATCTGAAATTTTCATCCCTATCTATTGTGGGAGGAGAATTCTTGGGGCCATGTGCTGTGAGGCCCAACTCAAGAACAACATAGAACAATCCAGCCAAAGTTCAGTTCTTTATTTGCTTATACCCAAATTGACAGAATCTTGCCAGACTAAACCAATATACACTCACCTTAATGGATACACCCTGGGGTCTTCAAACTTGGCCCTTTTATGACTTGTGGACTTCAACTCCCAGAATTCCTCAGCCAGTGTGCGAGTTGAAGTCCACAAGTCATAAAAAGGCCAAGTTTGAAGACCCCTGTTCTAAGGACTGGCTATCCTAACTCTCTGTCTCCAATCTAGCTTTAGGCTACATTGCCTCTTGCCTCTCCCCCTTCCTTGGAATGTGCTCCCTCCTTCCTGGGAAATTGCCACTTCACTGTAGTCTATCACAACACCTCCCCTTCATAGGACAATCTATCACAGGTGCAGCCTGAACACATTGTGGATAATCCATCACTGATTTCTTCCAACTAGACCAATCCGCTAACAACTGATGGATGGATTGGTTATTTCATTTCAAACTCATGGCTCAGAGCAACTCACCAGAAAAAAAACCCCATAATCAGCAGCCAGGTAAAAACCACCAGCACAAATCAGCACAGCCAGGTACACACCGAGATCTCCTGGCCCAGTTACAAAACCGTGTCTTTAAGTTCTTCTGAAAGACCAACAGAATTGAGGCCAATCTAATCTCTGGGGTAATCATGTTCCAAAGGACATGCACCACAACAGAAAAAGGGTTTGCCTGGGTCCTGCCAGATGGCACTTAGACTATGCCATCTGGGACCCAGAATATGCCCTTCCTGCCAGATCTAATGGCACAGGTAAATGTAATTAGAGAGAAGCGGTCCCTCAAATAGACCAGCCCCATGCCACCAGCTCAGTTCTCTCTGCTCCTGGCAGAAACAACATTCTTCTGATGAATATTGAGCGTTACTAATCAGCTAACAACTCTAACCAAGGCCTTGATATGCCGCAGAGCTATTTTCTCTCTTGCACATGAAAGGGACTCAGAGTGGAGTCAATCCCAGATCGAATTGCACCTCCGGAATACTCAGAGTCTCTAATGTCTTTGCCCCATTCAGTATCTGCAAACATGGGGAACATCTAAGTTAGTAGTAGGAGAGCACTAAATTCTTCATAGTCTCAGTGAACTTTAATGAAAATAGACTGGTAAAATGTGTACTTTTATTTTCTCATACAAAGGCTTCTGAAGTGGTAGATTTTAAAAGCCTATCGTTTTAGTGGACTTTAAATGCACTCATTTTATCTTACAATCTGTCGGAACTGAAGCATGGGTAACCGAACTGTATCTTTCTTTCTCGCCCTCTCTCCCTCCTTCTCTTTCATAAGGATCCTAATCCACACCCATATCCCAGCCACAAATGAGAAATGGACACAGCATTGCTGGATTAAACCTTTCTTCAGCTGAGGCAAACATTCCATTTTCAGATGCCTTTAGGTGGCCAATGAAAAGAAAACGACACTAATAACTTTTTCGTTATTGCAAAGCCCCACCTGTAATCCGTAGTTACTTTTTTTTTTTTTTAAGTATGTTTTCTGTTCTTCAAGTAGTTGCCTGCTGGATCAGCTGGAATGCAATAATGATAATGCAAGCAAAGACTAGCATTAAAATGGCACCAGGCTATAACTATTAAATATTACACAACAGTGGATACATTAGGAATGCTAAAGCACACTATATATGTTCTTACAAATTGGCTCTTGAGGATGGGAAAGGCTGGAGCCCTCATAAAATGGCAGCCATAACCCACATGGCCACTCACAATACATACATTCTCAAGTATTTTGGAAGTTCTATGTGTGATGATGATGGTGGTATAGTTAAAAGCTGTGTTGCAGGAACTCTAAAGATCAGGGACATCTGAAGAGGGGAAGTCAGGATAGGCACCATGATTATATGATCGAAGTCCCATCCCTTTAACATACATTGTTTGTGGGGAAAAAGGAGGGGCAGAATTTCAGTCATATACTCACAGCTGCCATCTTGACTTTTTTGAAACCCCTCCTGACAACAACCCTGAGATGCTGGAGGCTGTAAAAAGTGCAACTGATGGAAAATTTTATCAAGAAGAATTCTTCTCAGCAAGTACCAGCTAACAATCTCCATTTTATTTCCTGCTAGAAGCCAGACAAAGATGATGCTTTATAGCAGGGGTGGAGAACTATGGCCCTTTTATGACTTGTGGACTTCAACTCCCAGAATTCCTAAGCCAGCTGTGCTGGTTCAGGAACTCTGGGAGTTGAAGTCCACAAGTCATAAAGGAGCCATAGCTCCCCACTTCTGCTTTATGGCATCCTACGCAAGAGCTTTCGGGAAGAAAATGGTAACCCAACTATTGCCATTACTATGCCTCTGCTTCTCCACATTTTATCTCCATTTCATCAGCCATTCTCTGAAAAAGAAATGCTTAAATGCCTCCCATTTATCATGCAAGGATAGGGCAATGAAACGGAAGGACATTTAATCTGAAGTCTTTTCCTTGAAATGCTTCCAAGAATGCCCTGAGCCAGTAACATTAATTTTCTTCACATAGTATGGCTTTTTCAGTGAATGCATTAAAAAGAAAAAGAAAAAAAGAAACCTGGTTGACTCACTGGAGAATTCTAAGTATTGTGTTTCTTTAATAATCTTATAAGAAATCTGGCCAGATTTAATGAAGTCCATGCTGAGAAAGGATCACTAACCAAAAAGATGGTTATCAGAACTGAGGGCAAAGCACACTCAAGACGATCACACAGGAAATGGCACTATTGTACGGACTCTTGATCATTCAGACTTGATGGAGAGAATTGTTAAAATGGTGTTCTTGAAAAAAGGACCTCCTAGAATGTAATGTAATGGACAGAATCCAAATTCTGAGAGTTGTCCTCAAGATATCTGGAATGCATAGCTGGGTTAGAACAGTGGTGGCGAACCTATGGCACCTGTGACAGAGGCGGCACTCAGAGCCCTCTCTGTGGGCACGCACACCGTTGCCCCAGCAGAATTTGCCAGAGTAGCGAGCATGTGGTGTTTGGAAGCAATGGGGTAGGAAGTGAGCGAGCAAGTGGCATTGGCCCCCTGAGGATGCCCCGGAGATGGTGAGGGACTGGTCCCTGCCACCCTGGTCCTGGTCCACCCACCCTAGCCACGCCCACCTAGTCTGCCGTGACCACCACAGCTGTGTTGGAACATGCCCACCCAGTGGGCCACACCCTCTGCTCCCCCTGAGAGCACCACAATGCTGATGCGGTCCTGGCACTTTGCAATAAATAAGTGAGTTTTGGGTTGCAGTTTGGGCACTCGGTTTCTAAAAGGTTCGCCATCACTGGGTTAGAAGATACAACAGCTTTTGAATTCCAGGATATGACACAATTCACCCCTTCTTGAGATTTCCTGAACTTGGGAGGTTCCATAATTAGTCAAGACTAGTATCTATCCTGCAAAAACTCTTCTTTCACATTGGCTCTTTGTATCTCACATCCTAAAAAGGATTTTCCTTGCCTAAGTTAGATTCAGTAGTAGGAAAGTGAACAGGACAAAGTTCAGGATCTGATTAAGAATTTTTTTTGCATTGTACCTTTTAGAAGCTCATTTTGATACTCTTAATCCAAAAAGATTCAAAAAGCACTTATCTCCAGCTATAAATATTCTTCCATTGCAAACTCCAATGGGGAAAAAAACAGGTTTGAAATCAATCCTTTAATCCTGTTATTCTCTAGGCAAAAAATATCACCATTGAGTACAAGAATATAAGAGTTGTAATTTCCTCTTATCAACCTGGACCTGGACATATTTCCACATATCGATCCTGTTCTAGGAGATACTGAACTGAACCAGTGAGAAGGAATTACAGTGTTCCGGGAACACTAAACAGGACTTAATTAACCTAATCAATTAATTCACAGGAAGATTAATTTCACCTCACACATACCTATTGTGCACAAGGTAAATTAACTCCTCCCATCTAGATCTCCAAGAAAAAGTACTGGAGAGATCAAGTAGCTCAAAACTGCAAACTTCTCTGTTACAGAACTCGCTGCCAAGGCCTCTACAGAACCGTTTCCAAACACTGGTTGACCATAAAAAACATATAATTCCTATTGCTGCTGACCTATGGGGAAGGGACTGATTATGTGAGACATCCTTGCCAGTGCTCTCTTGGTACAAGGATTTATAGGATGTTTGGGAGGACTCCAAAATAATGACTCTTGACCCATGGAACATCTGTGTTAAGCCAGAACCAGCAATATGGACATGTGAGGCGGTTGATGGCTTATTTAATTAAGTATGAAACAAGGACAGTAAATGCTTTTACATGTCCATTGTCAAAAGGACACTACATCATATACAAATATCAACACCTAATTGTGAATGACTATGGAGATTCTCAGTCATCCAGGTCACGGTTGTCTCAAAGGTGCTTTTTCACAAGGCAACCAACTTTATTCTTCCTTGAGGAAGAAGAAGACGCTCTTCACTTCTCATCCAAGAGGCTTCATCAGTTATGAAGCTTCTGAGATAAGAAGCAAAACATCTTCTTCCTCAAGGAAAAATTCATAGTCCAGTTGCCTTTTGAAAAAGCACCTTTGAGACCTAATTGTGAAATCAATCCACATGTTGTTGTAGTTTGCACAAAAACCATTCCAAAGAAACCCCTTTTCACTCCAAGAATAAGGTGGAAAAACCAAAGGCCCTCTTTGAAGGACCAGAACATTTTTGAGGAACTGCAAGACCATTTTCAGCATAGCATTACCCTGAACATCTAAAGAAGGTTGAATACCATTGAGACCTGAGATTTACAAGAGAGAGTAATAATTGGTACCAAATTCTTCAAAACTGCTCCACAGGATAACAAATTCTGTTGGATTTATGGTTCAGAAACATACTTCTTGCTGGCATCAGAACAGACAGCAAAACACAATACTAGAGCTTTGAGTGCAGTCCTGTAGCAATTAACATTCAAATTATTCCCAAGAGGGAATATGTCCATTGTGTCAACACTGCCCTTTAAATGGAAGCTTTTAACTATAGACACATTTTAAATTGGCACATGCCCTAGAGGGTATCCATCAACCTTCAAAACTTATTACACATCCAAATACAATTCATTACATAAATGAGGTTCAAATGGAAAGTAGCTGTTTACTTTCTTCAAGACATCAATTTAGTGAGACGGTATTTCCTCATTACCCCAAATATAAGATAATTGTCTGTGTAATTCCTTTAGCAAGTTAATTGCACGCAGATCTTCTTTTCGCTAGGAAATTTAGCTGTCAGCTTTGCATAATTTTTATATTATAGTGTGTCAGCTATGCTTAACAGCACTGGGCTCGATCCAATATTGACTGCCAATTCTTACACAATAGAAACAACATCCTGAAGTCATTAAGAATCTAGTAACATATTTTGGGGTGAACCCAATTCTGGTGAAAATCACGTACAATGGTATGAGTTACATAGACAAAGATCCCAAAAGCATTTAAGAACGGACTTGTGTGCATGTTTCAAGTATTTGAGAATATGCTTGTATATATGTTTATTCACAAGTATGTTTCGCTGGAGTCAGTGTGCTCAATGAATGCTGTACTCAGAGTATTTTGCTGAACTTTTTTCCCCAATACATAAGCATTGGCTTGCAGCCCAAATTGGATCTGTGATGGACATATGCTTTTACATTACTGTAGCTCAATACCAAAGATCGAATTTGTTTCCTTGGTAAAAGGCGGAAAGTAAAGCCATATTTCTTGGCTGTTACATATGGCTTGAAAGCTGGATCATCAGAAAGGCTGAATGAAGAAAAATTGATGTCTTTGAATTATGGTGATGGAGGACATTATGGAGAAAATTTTGGAATGCAAGAAGAACAAATCATTTAATAGTAGAGGAAGTAAAACCAGACTGCTTGCTGGAAACACTAAAAAACTGAAAGCCTGCAAAAGCAAGTTGGAAAAGAGTCTGTTGGTTTTTTTTTAAGGGAAAAAGTCAAAGGAATTAGAAAGAGGCTAATAGAAGATAAGAGGGCCAACTAGTATGACACATCTATGAACTTGTTCCTGAAAGACAATCCTGGTAAACTGTTTGTCAACGCTGCAAATACTGTATATTTTTGCTTTGACAATATGCAGAACTGTCTGGTATTTTTATAGTTAAACCAGGCAACAGGGAAAAAGGGAGGAGAATAAGGATAGCCCGGGAAAAAGAAACTGGAAGTAAATCACATTTTCCAAGTTAATTGGAAGATGTGAACCATGACCCCAAAATAAGGGAGGGGAAAATGCTTGGAATGTATGTACAACAGAAAAGGATCCAGATCTAAGCATTTCCACCATGCCGTACTGACGTCTCTGTAACCTTAATAAATGTTTTTAGGAAAAAATATGCCTGAAAGTCCTTTTAAGTGTTTCGTTAATCAGACACATGACACTGTTGCTTGTTGGGTCAGCCAAAGTCAGACACAATAAAGGAGCTGAACAACAATAATGAAGTGATTTAGGGCAACCTTGTTTGATTCATTATGTTTCCAAAGATGGATGCCTTTGATAACTTCTGCATTAGTTAAGATACTCTGCTTCCTAAAACTGCGATTCACCAACTTACTAAATCAAGACACCTTGTAAAGACACAAACACAGGGGTGATAACATAAAACAAACCAACACAAGGCCAATTCTGTCCCTGCTCAGGTCCTCTAATAATGTTAGCCACAACATGGATGCTATAAACATGTATGACATAGGATACTATTGCCACAATATCATTCTAAAGATGAAGATTCCCTTGACTCGATTTTGACACCTAGAGATATCAAAGACAGTTTTGTGAAAATGTACTGGAAACGCTATATGATTAGCCTTCTTCTATTTTTTAAATTTATTTTATGTTTTTATGTTAGGTTCAAGCAACCAGAACCACCCATGAATAGTCTCAGGCAGCAGTGTTATTATTAGTCACTTATGTTAGAAGAATCTCATCAGATCTGACTGCATTCCCTTGAGAACAATAAGATTCAGGTGGAGTTCAGGCCGCTTTCTGCAGTGCATGGACTCTAAGCTTGGTCCCCTCTTAACACTTCCCTCCAGCCTAGCTGGAGATTCCACCACATTTTATTTCCTAAACTAGCCCACAGACTCTGTTGTATTCTATCCCAGTACTAATCCACTCTAATGTTGCTTAACAAAGGTTAATGAAGACTGTCTGGGTGCTGCAACTGACAGGGGCATAGAACAAATAGACCAGCCTGAGAAATAATTTGATGCAAAATAATACCAAAAAAACCCAACATCCAATAGGAGAAAAGGCAATATTCAGAAACTAGTGTCAGCTTCCTCTGACACATTGTCCCTAAATAAAGCTAATGTGAAACAAAAGAAATTCCAAAGGAAGTTGCAGTATATTGATTGCTTGATTACTATTTATCAAGAAGCTTGATTTCATCATTGGTAGAACTACAATTTATCCTTGGCATGTATTAATTGTCTAATGTCAGGAATTCTATAATATGCAGCAATGTTTGCAAATGGCATCCTTTAGCCTAATGACCATTATCATTCATTTGCTCTAATCTCATTGTTTATGTTTTTCCCCTTGCCAAACACTTAGGCATTGCTCTATTTTATTTATTTATTTGTTTGTTTGTTTATTTATTCATAGATTAATTTAATTAAATTATTTGTATTCTCATCAGGCCTCCAACAGAGAGGGCACGGCTTAATTCATGCATTTTCCACCTTCTCTCTTCCCATGCTTCTTTTCTTTTCAGCTCTTCCTCTATATTGTGAAAATGCAGTTAGGGGTTCACACTTAATCAGCATTTAAATCAGAATAAACAAGTCTTAAAAGACTACTCTGTCCTGTTTATTTCTTGCGAATAAGAAGGCGCTTCAGCCAGAAAGGATGTAATTGCATTATTTTGACATCAAAGCTTTGTCATGCTAACATACTGGTTGTGCTTGTGCAATACACTTTGTCCAAAGAAATAAGCCATATTATAACTCACCGTGATATCTGATTCTCATAACAAGATAACACAATGGCTTGCTTTTCCACAACACATTCAGCTATAAGCTCATGGATCTGTAGAACACTTTGGAAATAATTTGGAAAAAAAATGCTTTATTCATATGCAGGAATATGAATAAAACATCTGTCTACAGTTTATTAAAACAACCGTGCTTTGTTTCTCAGGTTCTGCCACATTCTCTATACAGGTAGTCTTCAACTTACAACAGTTCATTTAGTGACCATTCAAAGTTACAACGATACTGAAAAAAGAGACTTATGACCATTTTTCACAATTACGACCTTTGCAGCATCCCTATGCAGTGGCGTAGCGTGGGTTGTCAGCACCCGGGGCAAGGCACACACCCCCTCCACAGTGGGCGGCGTCGGCGACCCGGCGGCTCGGATCGGATTCGCACAGCCAGCACTGCAGAGAGAGTGAGTGAGCCAGGCAGGGGCAGAGAGCTGCGAGTGCGAGCGCGCCCCCCCAGATGTTGCGCCCGGTGCGGCCGGGCCCCCCTGCACCCCCCACGCTACGCCTCTGTCCCTATGATCATGTAATCAGAATTCAGATGCTTGGGAAGTTCATATTTACAACTGTTGCTGTGTCCCAAGATCATGCGATCTCCTTTTGTGACTTTCTGACAAGCAAAGTGAATGGGGAAACCAGATTCACTTAACAACCCGGTTACTAATTTATCAATTGCAGTGATTCACTTAACAAATGTGGCAAGAAAGGTTGTAAAATGGGGCAAAACTCACTTAACAAATTCTTGCTGAACAACCAAAATTTTGGGCTTCATTGTGGTCATAAGTCAAGGGCTACCTGTATCTGCCATGGGAATGACATGGCTGTTTTAATGAGTTGCAGATGAATGCTACCCTAAATGCTGTCAAAGCAATTTTTAAAAATTAAATCAGAAGCATCCCATAGTCCAGTGATGGCGAACCTTTTAGAGACCGAGTGCCCAAACTGCAACCCAAAACCCACTTATTTATCGCCGGGTGCCAGGTGGGCATGGTTGTGGTGGTCATGGCAGACTGGGTGGGTGTGGCCAAGGTGGGCATGATCACCTCAATGTTGCTTGTGGGGAGGGATGCCTATGGGGGCTGGGCAGGGTTGGGGGAGATCCAGGGGGTCTCTGGCAGGTAAGGCTCATCCTGCGGGGTGAGGCAAGGCAAGGCAGGAGTGCCATTGTCACAGGGCAAGGTGAGGCAGGGGCCGGGGCAGCTGCTGCCTGACACCATCGGCCCCCGCACACAGAGGCCAGCGAGCGCATGGGTGCTGGGATGCATCCGGCCACGTGGGACCTTGGCGAGTTAGCGGGTGGCTGGTTGAAGAGGGATGGTTGCCATCTCCGGGGCATGGCCCGTGTGCCCACAGAGAGGGCTCTGAGTGTCGCCTCTGGCACGCGTGCCATAGGTTCGCCATCATTGCCATAGTCCCATAACTCAACTACATTTTAGTTCAGCTTAGCTTGTTCTACAAATCTGGCCTTCTTCATTCCGCTTACTTCTGATTGTTAGTTCTATGAAAATAGCCACAATGTTTTTCTAACAGGTATATATAATGTGTGGAGTTGTTAGGAAGCTTCTCTGCCAAATTGTTGACCCAGGCAGAAGCTCTGCCACTCTTTCATTTTCTTTCTGTTAAGCATCTCTTGCTCAATATACAATGAGCTGCCATTTAAAATTTCTAATTCAATTAGTAGAACTGAAGCCAAATTTGTAGCATGATCTGGGACAATTTTCTAGCCTAGGAATAGATAATATTCCTCGAACTTGTCAGTTACAAGTTCACATATCTGGTATACCATAAATTAATTTTGTCTCATAATTAAATCATTTTTGTACCTTTCAAAAACTTCATGAACACTAATATTTTACAGGGAATTTTGTCCTGCACTTTGTATGCATCTTCCCATAATAGAAACATCTTCTATAAGATTTTTTTTTCTCCTCCCAGTTTCAGGAATTGCTTTATATTTCAAGAATTGTGTGATCTAAATTATGGGCACCATCCAAAGTAATTATAGGCAATTTTGAGCTAGCAGGCCTACAATTTGCCTCGGTATAATGTAGCTTCATGTCTGATTGTACATTATTTAATGATTTATGGTACAATCTGCCTAGAGATAGGCAGATAATCATTCAGATAACAAATAAAAGAAGACTTCAGTTTATTTATTTGCATCTCTATCTCAAAGGAAAATATCTTAGTTGGCATTAATGAAAGACCAGAAAAATAATCCATCCTTATTAGGGCAGAATGCCAGCCCAGTTTTGACCCTTTGTTTTTGTAAATACATATATTCCAACTGCAGCCAGATATATCAAAAGGGAAGGGAAGGAGAAGAAAGGGAAGGAAATGCAACGTTTAGATTTCCAGTGACCTACTTGCAACATGGAAGGCCCCGTTGGGAATGGCATAAGGAACACTATTAGCTTAATGCAGGCTGACATGCATTTGCATTTTAGACCATATGATAATCAATGAGACATGATTTCACCTCTTTTTGAAAAGAATAATGACAAAAAGGGATACCAAAGAAAGTATTACAGGCAGTTATATTGTCCCTTGTTACCTTTTACAATATAATTTATTTTTTATTTCAGAGTCGGTGTTCGACTTGCGAGTCACCTTTCTAAATCTTTTGATATATGGACCCCTTTTAATTAATAATATTAAGTTAGGAGGCCCTACGTACAGCAGACAAAGGGTACAGAATGACCCTCATGAATAGGTGAAGGATTAGGGTGTATTTATAGCAAATCTGACAATCTAATACGAAGCATTGAAGTAATTTTAGGGGCTGGATTTAATAATCTGCTAAACCTAGGGCCTTGTTCTAGATATAACAGTACTGGTGTTGATTTTGCACAACTTCTCACTTTCTCAAGAATTATACACCACCAAAAAGGAGCGAAGTATTATGAGATTGCAAAACTCATGAGAGTTCATGTTC
Source organism: Protobothrops mucrosquamatus (assembly GCF_001527695.2). Lineage (NCBI taxonomy): Eukaryota > Metazoa > Chordata > Lepidosauria > Squamata > Viperidae > Protobothrops > Protobothrops mucrosquamatus. Next base: position 282,250 of record NW_015387453.1, on the reverse strand, counting down.
TCATCCATATCCTTGGAATATTGTTTTATTTAAAGTGCTCACAATTTTGTTCTCTTAATAACAACAACTATATTCTAGTTCTATGAGTGCGTTTTGCAGAAGACCTTGATATGGTAACATCTGGGTTGCATTCCAGTGGACTAAGAGGCAACCCAGCCTAGATATTTTGTGTAAGAGAATGAGGATGAAGACAGCCCCTTCTTAATAGTACTTAGAGCGTATTGTAGATGCAGATCTTTAGATAATGTCTGTAAGTGTGAAACAATCAATAATTCAACTTGGAAGAATTCCCACATTTCTTTCTTGGTTTTGGGACAGAAAGAGAGCAGCAACAAGGAAGAGAAATAAGTTACCTACAAATTCCACTAAAGATCTGGATATTTATTGAGGGAACAGCCAGGAAATAGCTTGTACCAGACAGCCTGAAAGCGAAGTACTCAGTATGATCCCCCAAACCAGTAGTTTACTCAATGGCAGCATTCACACAATATGCTTAATCAAGCCAGTTACAAACCTAGCAACTACATTTGTATAATCTATTAATCTTGGTTAGATTGCATATGTCTTTATTTGTGCATGTCTATGTTGTGAAGACCCCTATCCTATTTTGTAAGCATCTGGTTCAATATATTGCATGTATCCTGAACATGGATTAATTCAGGACCATGTTTGGCTTTCTATGCTAGAGAATGTAATCTATGAGAACTTTGGATCACAAATCTAAGATATCCTGAGCAAAGTAAGGGAAGATAAAACAATCATATATAGCTGACTTGTACACCATCTAAAATCAATGGTGCGTACAAACACATAGATGAACCTATTAAGATATTGGACTGAGATTAAGGAGACTGAGATCCATTCCCATTCATCAGTTGACCTCACTAGGTGTCTTTGATCCATTTGCTTTCAATCTTACTGATCACAGAAGATTACTGTATATAAACTGAACGGAATCTCCCCATTAATATTAAAAACACTGGGCTAGATACCAGGAGTTCAATTTGTGTCTTGCATTGGACACAAATCAGCTGGTGACTTTGGGCCAGTCACTCTTTCTTAGCCCTAGGAAGAAGGCAATGCCAATTACTTCCAACAATGTTGCCAAGAAAACTGCAGAGACTTATTCAGACAATTGCCAGGAATTGAAACAGACTTCAAACTATAGAATTTATTTTATTTATTTAAAATTACTTAAGTAATGAGCTCTTACTCTCTTGTTCTCTTTGTCCCCCAAGCAAGTCAAACAGCAAGCAGCGGTCAAAAGGCCACAAGTTTTTTCTCCTTCATGGCTTTAATTATTTATGCCATCCTTTGCGAGATTTTTTTTTTTAAGTGCTTTATCTGCAGTATATTTGCTTTAGACCTCAGGAGGACATTGGCCAAGTTCTTTGAAATCCTCTGCATTATTTATTCCTATTTACCATAGGAATGGTAGACATGCTGTTTTAGTAATTAAATGTCAACGGTTCATACTGCTGGTTAAACTGTGAAAGATCAATCATAATTCACTTCAAGGTTTGTATGTCCATCACCGGCCTTGAAGGACTTAACACTTTATTTTCACACCATCCAAAGACTAATCAATTACTATCCCAAGCTACATACAGCAGGATTCTGGAGAGAACCTCCTCAGATGCTTTGTTGGGCCAGGTATTCCAGTATACTAGATGCAAAAGAGGTGATGCTAGAGATCAGTGCTTTTTTTATATATATAAAAAAAGTGCCGGAACTGACACACGTCATACAACCCACCTTGCCTACCCTACAAGGTTCCATCCAAAAAAGGTGCTGGAACTCCGTTCTGGGCGTTCTATGACAAAAAAAGCCCTGCTAGAGATTATATATGCCACTTAGTAAGATAGATACTACTAATAAAGATAAATGTAAATTTAGAAAATAGTTATAGGTCTTCCTGAATAAACCAGAGAGGAAACTTGTCTAAATGAGCTAATTCTACTTTATCGCAAGGCTACATTAACAGACGCTTGCAAGCCTGAAAGTACAAATTTCCAGGCCTCCACTTTTAACTGCATGGTCCATTAAGGAAGGTCCTTCCTTAGTTTCTTCTTCTGAAAGTTAAGCAACTGTGGGCTCCTGCCCATCTTGTCTCATTGTTTTCTAAGTGGGGTTTAGGACAGGGATAGGTAACCTTGTGTCAATGCTGATAACATTGGATGCAGTGGCGTAGTGTGGGTTGTCAGCACCCGGGGCAAGGCACCCCCCCCTCCACAGTGGGTGGCGTTGGCGACCCGGCGGCTCGGATCGGATTCGCACAGCCAGCACTGCAGAGAAAGTGAGTGAGCCAGGCAGGGGCAGAGAGCTGCGAGTGCGAGCGCGCCCCCCCCAGATGTTGCGCCCGGTGCGGCCGGCCCCCCCTGCACCCCCCACGCTACGCCTCTGATTGGATGTTCTTGCTTTGACAAAATATGAAGAGGCAGCCACTCTGTATAAGCTGTGTGGTACTTTTAGAGTTAAATTAGAGGATGCTGGGAGGGGAGGAGAAAGAATGTGTGTGGGGATTAGTTAAGATAAGAAACCACAGAACGAAAGGGAAACTTTGCCCTTCAAACTGATTGGAGAACGTGATTTATGACTGCTAATTGGAGGAGGGAATTGTGCTTGAATATTATGTGCTCAGGGGAGGGGAATTCAGATCTTGGCATCCACCATGTTCGTGCTGAAGGGTGCTGTACTAATAAAGATACTTTAAGATAAACAATGCCTCAAGGTTCTTTGAAGTATTCCCCTAATCGGAACCATGACACCTTGGCTCTTTTATGACTCATGGACTTCAACTCCCAGAATTCCTGAGCCAGAATGGCTAAGCATGGAAACCTCTCCCTTTCCCCTCAGCATGGCTGGCTCAGGAATTCTGGGAGTTGAAGTCCACGAGTCATAAAAGAGCCAAGGTTGCCTACCCCTGATCTAGGACAACTCACTACAGCCAACTCGCCGTGGCCAACTTGCCATGGGACAACTCACTATGAGACACTTCAACACTGCATTAATCATTTCATTCAGTTACTTTTATTATTGGTAATCATGTTTTCATCAAAATTATTGTAACTCTTGTATTTCTGGATTGACATTATGTTATTATTATTGGCTACGGTTCCATCTAAATTAATTTAACTTTTGTATTTGCTGAACTGTCCTGCGGCAAATTGTCTCACGACATATTGGCTGTGGTGAGTTGTTCCGCAATGAGTTGACCCTTTCCTCAAGGTCTCCCATGCCATCCATTACATTAGCACTATGCAAAGCTGCAAAATATTTTAAGGATGTTGTAAATGAAAGGAACCCAAGATATCCTTTACTTATGTGTACTGGGAAGATGCAACTATCTTGTTTAATTTCCTATAGAAACTCAACCCCCTGAGTTTGTTATTGATCTGGAGACTTACCAGCCTTTTCATTACTAACATCTTCTGGATTCATAGTTAAAACAAAGGAGGCTAACTAACTATGTTCACCTGGCTACAGGAACAGGCATGTCTGTTTCTATATGTCTCTACAGTCCTGGCAAAGAAGCAACAATCAATCAGAACTGGTCCAGTCTTGTCAACAGATAATCACATAAGTGTCAGTCAGTGCTTCTTTGCCAGCCAACAAGGAGAGCCTAGGTTTCACACTGAACTATCAAACATTTTCCACTGTAAAATACTTAAGAGTGCATCTGTGAGTCTGTGCTAGCCAGAACCCATCAATGATTGCTTGAAAGAGGAAAAAAAATCAGAATGAAAAAAAAGAGAGAGAATCCTCTACACTTTCAACAAACACTGAATAACTTGTAATAAAAACATGAGCAACCTTGTTCGTGGAATAACAAGTGAGAAGAAGGAAGCAAAACAAACACTCTATGATAGGGCTACCACTGAATCTCATGATGAAATTTCTTAGAAGCATTTCTGTAAAGGATAAAAATTTGGAGAGAGGAAAGGGGACTTTAGATTGTCTCCAGTTTTTTTCCAGCCAGTAGAATCAGAAGTATTTGAGCCTTCTCTAAAAACTAAAATCCCAACTGTGATGATGACATGCCACCAAGCTGTGTATCATGCTATACTTTTGCCTCTTTACACAGACCTGAAATCTAGTTGGCATGTCACAAAAGCAGGAATCAGGAGATGGGACGAACCAGAGTACCTGTTTTATGGCCCTATGGCACATCCAAAGGAAAAAAAAACCCTACTGCTTTTTTATAAGTATCCCAAAAATTGCAATTGGGAAGAAGCTGAGTCCTATTCTAAATTTCTGAGGGGGCGACTCAGCCAAGGGTGGAATCTGCATCCTATTGTGAAATGGCCTTTGTTTGCAGAACATGGTAATTCATAATGGGATTTGGCTTAGCAAGCAATGAGTCAACTTGCAATTAAAAAGAAATGCATTAACTGCAATCTGTAACAATGGCTTGGTTTGACTAAATATTCTGCAGACACAGTCCACTCTGTTATCCAAAGCTAAATGAATAGTTAGTTTATGGTTAGGCAAAACATTCATCCTCTAACAAATGACAGGAGGTAATCAGGCTGAAATTCTAATTATATTTATGAAAAAATTAAATCCACTTGAACTGGACTCCTGGGGGCTACATGGGTATGTCCATACAATTTTCTTGGCAACGATTATTTGCTGCTGTCTTTTGGCAGGATGTTTTGATGCAACTTTCCAGTTCCAGTCTACTCCTCTGAGATATCCTTGTGGTCTTCTGTCCAAGTATGGTCAGACTTAATATGGTCTGACCTTGCTTCATTTTTTGAGATTAGTTAGAAGAATGCAAACTTACTTTTCAGTAAGTGAAAAGTACTTTGATAAATATGCTTAAGAGCATTTTATATTATGGGGATACTTAAGTTTCAGACAGAGGAATGAGATATTTTGAACATCTATCTCTTTTGTCACGTTTTTCTTCAGTCATCTCCTTTAACAACATCTTCCATAATCATCCTCCTGTCTTACTATTACAGCAAATACAACTGTAGTAATAATAGTAATGAACTTTAATTTCTATACACAGCTTTTCATCTTGAGTGACATTTTGAGAGCTGCAAGGAGAATGCCCAAATATTAAAGAAACATGCAAATCAGTTCTTTCCCAACAGAAAAAAATGGGCTTTTGATCTGAGCAATTACTACTTTTGAAGTCTCTGTGTATGATATATTTTATAAGCTCTGCTAGTTTTCAATTGCTTTTTTTGTTTGCTTTGACTTTGGATTGAAATGACGAACAAGCTGCTTTTGATAAAGAGAAAAATAAGATGCATGTTTGTGTACGTGACCACTATAACGAATTTCAGATGAAATTTGTCATCTGACAAATTGATAAGTTAATTCCACGATACCCCAGAGATGTCTTCAGCATCCTGCAAAAAAGACTTTTAGCAGGGTCTTTACATATTTTTAATAGTGATATCTTATGCATCTAGTCGGGCATGTATTGTGGTTCTGAACTGCACAACTGCTGAAAGATCTAGGACAGGGGTAGGCAACCCTGGCTCTTTTATGACTCGTGGACTTCAACTCCCAGAATTCCTGAGCCAGCATAACATAGCTGGCTCAGGAATTCTGGGAGTTGAAGTCCACGAGTCATAAAAGAGCCAAGGTTCCCTACCCCTGGTCTAGGACAACTCGCCCCAACTGATTCACCCTGGCTGTCTCGCCCCAGCTGACTCGCCCCAGCTAACTCGCCATGGGTCAACTTGTCACAGCCACTCGCCATAGGAGAACTCAATGCGGGGTAACTCAAGAGAGGGATTGCAGGACTTGTCTTGCTTTAGATTTGAACCTTCTCAAATTAAAAGGCCTTGAGGCTGGGGTGAGCTGCAATTCTACTTGAATTGTCCCATGGCAAGTTGGCTGCAGTGATTGTCTGCAAGTTGTCCAGGGCAAGTTGTCCAGGGCAAGATGACTGGGGCGAGTCAGCCAGGGCGAGTCAGCCGTGGTGAGTTGTCCCATTCCGACTGCTGAGGAGGTAGAACATGATTATGGCCTGTGTGGAGGAGCTCTTCTGGCTAAGCTGTTATGGAAAATTCAGCTTTGTTCATGGACAATAAGATAATAGCTTGTGCATCTTTCTCCCCTGGAGAGGCAAACATGACAAATACTGTAAGTTTGCAGATCAACTGGTGATATCTCTGGAGCCAGTATTAACATTAAACCAAAGTTCAAACATCGGGCCAAAACATGGTTGGATGAACTTGAAAATCTATAGATTTCAGCAAGCTGGCTATAGGGATGAAAGTAAATATAAACAGCTAAAGCATGTTGATGTGGTAGAAAGTTAGCCGGAAACAATATTTCTGAAGAAGCTTCAAAGAAGTACCAGACAATACTTTGTACTATTATGATAAGGAAAGAGAATGTGAAGACAATAAATCTATAACATTAAAGTGTATGCCCACATGTATGAAGAATAGAGCTTAGTGGCACAATACCATCACAGCATTTCTGTCCTTTTGACAAAAACAGGAAGATCCAGAAAATACCTACAACACTTTATTATTATTATTATCCTTCCAAAAGTTTTGCATAGTGCCATTATCTGGGTGTACTGCTGGGGGTGCCTTGGCAGGCCAAAGCCCCTAATTCCTGTTTTCTGTGCTAAGCTAAAACCTAACAAATCTCACTGCAGCTTAGCATGATTTATGAACCCAGTCAGACCTTGGCAATAGTTTTACTGAAGTCCAATTCAGGCATTCAAATCAGGAAAGATAAACGTGTAAGAGTTGGTGTTTAAAGCACTATTAATTGTTAATTGCAATGGGTAAATAAATGAAATTTGAATCAAGGACTTCCTAAATCTTAGGCTCAGCTGTACCAGTTACCTCTTTGTGGTTGCTCCTTTCCAAAGTGTTCTCCTTGTGATCAATATATTGCAGGGGGATTGAAAAGCAAAAGTCCCAGGAGTCTGATTACTGCACAGCAGCCTGACCCCTTGTCAAAGATCACCACTTAATCAGTCCTCCCAAGATCTGTCAAACCAATATGCTTTACATTAGGAGGATGTTACAGGACCTGTTGCAGAACTGTAATTCTGCTGAACTGTCATATCTTAACAGAGATGATAACACGTAATTGTCTGTTATCTGCACAAAGGCACCTGCAACTGAAAAGTCTGACAGCTGCAGCCAAGATAAGCATGACTGCACACTGGGAATGTGAGCTCAGGTTGAGTCTTTAATTGAGGCACAGGGCACCTCCCGCTGCCCAGAGTGAAACTTGCTAAGTTAGTAGAGCTGCCTTTGACTAGGAAACAGCTAGTTTTGAGGGCACATCCTTCTTTTATGTCTTCCTATATCAGGGGTGTCAAACGCAATTTCATTGAGGGCCGCATCAGCATTGCGGTTGCCCACGGGGGGGCGGGTGTGTGTGGCCAGGGTGGGTGGGGCCTACTGGGTGGGTGGGGCCTATTGGGTGGGCATGGCCACTCTACATCGTTCGCATCAAGGGTGCCTGTGGGGGCCTGGGCAGGAGTGGGACAGATCTGAGGGTCTCTGGCAGAAGAGGTGGGACTAGGGCAAGTGCCAAGGCATGGTCCACTGGAGGAGCCTCACTGCCTGCTGAAACCCCTTCCCCGGAGCCCATCAAGCCTGATAGGTGAAGTAGGTGAGGGTCATTTGCTGGCCACTTCCAGGCGATGGTGCATTTCTTCATTCCTCACAAAGGGTGACACCTCCCCAGCATGCACCCAGGAGGCGGGGCCAACGCTGCAGGGGCTGGTTCCTCGCTGTTTCCAGATGGCCTTGTGGAGCTAAGACTGAAAGTGTTTCAGCATAGATGGCCACCATAAAATTGTACATTGGCTCCCGGCCAGCCTGGGCCAGGGCCAAGGCAGCGGGGGCCGTTCCCTCACTGTTTCCAGGATGGCTTCACGGGCCACATGAAACCACTTCGCGGGCCGCATCTGGTTCCCGGGCCTTGTGTTTGACATGTCTTGTCCTATATCATTGAATTAAGAGCCAAAATAGATGGGAAGTTATATATGCCTTGGAATGGAAATGGCTCATTTTTTTAAAAAAAGGGGAAGATCTGCCCTGAAGAAGGCAGAGATGGAGCTTAATCCTCCCCCCCCCCCAGATCTTCTCTCTGAAGCACCAAAGGAAAAGCTCCTTTGGTGACAATTGTCTGCTTTGAAGAACGAAGCTTCTCTGGGCTTTAACAAGAGAGGAAAAGGTTAAATGCCCCCCCCCAGGCTGCAACCCTTATAATTATAGTCCAAAGGGGGCATTTAGGTATTAAGTCCAACTCCCTGATCAATACAGAAATCCAAATTGAATTGTCTAGCTTTGCCTTGATCTCATGCAATGAAGAGCAGCCCACCAATAGCTCAATCTTTGGGGGACTGATTCCACAAAACAACTGTTTTTATTGTTAGGAATTTCTTTCTATATAACCATAATCTAATTTAAATCCATTCCATCATGTCCTGCATTCTGGAATAACAAAGGTGTTGACATTCTGGTATTTAACATACTTTGATGGATAGCAATAATAATAGCACATACACTCTATAGTGCTTTACAGTACTCTCTGAGTAATTTACAGTGTCAGCATATTGCCCACCAACAATTTGGGTCCTCATTTTACTGATCTTGGAAGGATGGAAGGCTGAATCAACCGTGAGCCATTGAGGATCGAACTCCAAGCTGTGGGAAGAGTTTTGCTTGCAATACTGCATTCTAACCACTGCACCACTAGTGCTCCTTATTGTTATTATACCTCCTCTGCAATCTTTTCTCAGTGATAAACATACACTGGCCCTTCAATTTCTCTTAATCTCTAATTACCTGGCCATCCTCACTCTCTTCTCTGAACTTTTTTTCAATTGTTTTTGAAACACTTTTAAACCGCTGTCCAAAACTGGAATTCTGCTCGCTCTTTGTTATATGATACCATTTTGTTTATTTCCCTAAGCACTTAGTACAGCATTTCCCAACCTTAGCAACTCTTGAGATATGTGGACTTTAACTCTCAGAATTGCTGGCTGGGGAATGTTATATAAAAATATAAACACTGTATAGAAATTTCTGTTAAAAAAAATGAATGTTTTTTATTGTAAAATGTCATGAAATCTGTGTCAAAGGGAAATATATTGCATTTCTTTAATTGGTAGAAAAGGTTGCCTTTTCAAAAATGGATAAATTGGGGTTAGATGGACAGAATTGATTACAGCAGCAATGAATACATCACTGGGAGATCCGAGGGACAGATCATCCTAGAGAAGATATATGGCCACTGTGAGCTGATGTGAACTTGATGGCACTTCATCAGTCAATAACTACACACCTTCTGGTTCAGGTAGCAGGCAGATTTTTGCTTAAACCAGGAAAGGGTATGAAAAATGCAGCTGGAAACCTAGTTGTTGAATGAATGGACACAAGTGGTGCCATAAACAAATGGATCTAGAGAATGGAGAGATGAGACTATGAATATGTATACATGGACATATTGAAATATGCATAACAAGGGCCAATACTGATACTCTCCTGCTTGAGCAGGGAGCTGGACTAGAAGACATCCAAGGTCCCTTCCAGCTTCTATTCTATTCTATTCTACTCTACTCTACTCTACTCTACTCTACTCTACTCTACTCTACTCTACTCTACCTGAGCCGCAAAAAAAATAAAATAAAAAAAATGGATAGCTATCAAACAGAAGCAAAGTTTGTTTACTGTAACTCTTGGTTGCCATTTAGTGGTTGCTTGAATTTCGGCAGCCCTGATTTGGTAACACTACATATAGGTCATCCTCAATCTATGTTAGGAAACTTAGAGCTGCTTAAGATCAAACAATCTATGCCACAGAGAATATTTATTTATTTATTTAAAATTTATATAGCCACCCATCTTGCCCAATGAGATCTGGGCACCTCACAACAATAAAAAGCCAGAATGCTTTCTATGCTTTGAAACAAGTTCTAACATATCATTTTAAGCCATAACATTCCTTAAGGCAATGAATTGAGCCACTGTAGTTGGTAAATCATGAATAATGACTTAGCAATGTTGAACGGTCTTAAACAATTGTGGGTTATTTAGCAAAACATGTCTGCTTGTTTGTTTAAGTTGATTGACTACCCAGCTCCATGTCCATGTGTGAATGTGATGACTGCCACACTCCACATATCCAAAGTTGCAAGTGTATTCTTTAATATCCTGTAGCATTTTGCTTTGATTGCAAAAAAGTCATTTCAGCATAACTTGAGTTAATTTGTTTATCTTGGAATCTTCCCCTCTGCCGTGCAAGGGAGGGAGGGAGGGAGGGAGGGAGGAAAGAAAGAAAGAAAGAAAGAAAGAAAGAAAGAAAGAAAGAAAGAAAGAAAGAAAGAAAGAAAGAAAGAAAAATACCTACAACTTGGAGTAGAACATAATTATAGCACATGGCTCTGCATTTTTCAGGCACCAAACTGTAATTACTTTTTCATCGGATCTGATTCATTGACAGTTCAAGCTCACTGCGCTTACAACAGCTGAGTTTTCTTAATTACCCACCATGCTGGCAAAAAGTCTCCAATTTGCTTCTGAGAATCAAGGTCATTAACCCAACTCATTATCTGATGCAAAACTGATGTGGGTGGTAATTCCATCAGTGATGTGCATGGGAGCTGAGGAGCAACAGATACAACGGAAAGGTTACATAGTCTACTAGAATCTCTAGATGAAAAATAGAAATGGAAATGCTGTATTTCATTCTTCTAATTAAGAACAACCATCTTGACTATTCTTGTGCTGGGAATTGCTTGAGCTGAAAGCCAAATGATGCTGCCTAAGATTTCATGCATTTGGCTTCAGTTAATTAGAGGAAACTTAACTTTTACTAGACAGTCCAGCAACAAAATCCACTCTGCGGTCTCCAACTAAGAAGTTGCTTTTAGGTTCAAGCTATGTTATAGAAGGAAAAGCACAAAGAGTCAGCTCATAAATTTCTTTCTGCCCTGCTTCCTCATTCCGAATGAGGATCAGCACCGGTGGGCAGTTTCTTAGAATAGAATAGAACTGGAAGGGGCTTTGGAGGTCTTCTAGTCCAGCCCCCTGCTCAAGCAGGAAACCCTATGCCCTATATAGAGCCGTGGTGGTGTGATGGTTAGAATGCTTTATTGCAGGAACATTCTGCCGACTGCCAGCAGTTTGATTCTGATCAGCTCAAGCTTCACTCAGCCTTCCATCTTTCTGAGATCAGTAAAAATGGGTAGCAGATTTGTTGGGGACAATATGCTGACTCTGTAAACTGGTTAGAAAGGGCTGTAAAGCACCATGAAGTGGTATATAAGTCTAAGTGCTATTGCTATACCATTTCAGAGAAGTGGCTATCCAGTCTCTTCTTTAAAAAACTCCAGGGATGAAGTGCCCACCATTTCTGAAGGCAAGCAGTTCCACTAGTTAATTGTTTTCACTGATTAGGAAGTTTCTCCTTAGTTCTAGGATACTTCTTTCCTTGATTGGTTTCCATCCATTTGTCATGTGTCTGAGTAACGAAACACTTAAAAGGACTTTCAGGCATTTTTCCTCCTAAAAGCATTTATTAAGATTACAATACGTCAGCACAGCATGGTGGAATGCTTAGATCTGCTTCTCTTCCGTTACGCATAACATTCCAAACATTTTCCACTCCCTTATTGTAGGGTCATGGTTCACATCTTCCAATCAACTTGGAAGATGTGATTTACTTCCGGTTTCTTTCTCCCGGGCTATCCTTATGCTCCTCCCTCTTTCCCAGTTGCTGGTTTAACTATATAAATACCAGACAGTTCTGCACATTGTCAAAGCAAGAATATACAGTATTTGCAGCGTTGACACCATTGTTTCTTGTCTTGCCTTCTGGTGCTTTGGTGCTTCTTGGGAATTAAACATTCTCTGCTAAAAGATTTTTTAACCTACCATATACAGATAGTCCTCGACTTACAACAGTTCGTTTAGTGAGGACTCAAAGTTACAATGGTTCTGGAAAAAAGTGACTTATGATCATTTTTCACTTTTGCAACCATTGCAAATGGTCACGTAATCAAAATTCAGATGCTTGGCAACTGGCTCATATTTATGACTGCTGCAGTGTCCTGGGATCCTGCGATCACCTTTTGCGAACTTCTGACAAGCAAAGTCAATGGAGAAGCCAGATTCATTTAACAGCCATGTTACTAACTTAACAACGACAGTGGTTGGAAAGGAAAGGAAACTTGGAAAATGAGGCAAAACTCACTTCACAAATGTCTTGCTTAGCAGAAATGTGGGGCCCAATTGTGGTCGTAATTCGAGGGCTACCTTTATCAATAATATGAGAACTGACACCTCAGGGTGGGAGAAGGAAGGGTTGGTTGAATAGATTGGAGAAACACCAAAGTCTTATATTGCACATAAAATGTCCAGCCTGCCACAGACCATCCCATCTATGTATAAGCACCATGGGAAACGGGCAAGAGAACTCAATTAAACCTTGTTGTCACATTCAAACTATATGTGGAACAAGAAGGGAAAGGAAGCAGAATGCTCTTTCTCTTCCTGCTTTCATTAAATTTTAACCGAGAAGCCTACATATTATGGAGGAGTGCAATTTATTGCTATATCTGCCACCATCCCTTATGGCTCTGTCTCTGCAGCGTGACTCATATCTTCCGATAGATTTAATCCCTACAGCAAACTTTCATTTTATTCTCTTTATTATCTTTGCTTCCTCCTCAAAGCCTACTCATTTGATTCCTTCATAGCTTCCGATAGATCATTTTCTTTCAGCCTAAAGTAAACATAGCCAAGATATTATTTCCACAATCCTCTTAAATCCTTATGTCAAGAGCTGCAGTTATAATCATAAATTGTTAAGGAGCAAACTCTACTTAACACACAGAGATTTTCTTTCATATATAATGAGGAAAAATGCTTAATTTTATATGTGATTTTTTTTTACAGCTGGGTTATAAAACTGTTTAGAAAAAAAATATTTCAGGTTTATCTCTAATCAACTTTGATTTTCAATCGTTTTATTCTAATGTTAATGGTTTTTAGCACTTTTTAACTTTATTATATTGTGAACCATCAAAAGTCACTGTATTAATAAGATGGGTGGCATAGAACGATAATAAACTAAATTATCCATTATTTTAATACAAGTACCAATATTTTCTCTGCAGCTTGCCATTAATGAACTAAACAATATTTTTAAAGCTGGGCCAATGCTTATGATATTTCTGTTTTTACAGTTCAGACCCCATGAGGAACAATGATTTAGTGACAATTTTTATTATATAGAAATTTTCACAAAATAAATGTGTTATGCTTTCCTGAGTTCAAAAGCATCTATGTTAGAGTTTATTTTGACAAAAAAGAGAAAAAAAGAGCAAAAACCTGTCCCACCCAAAATCAGGATTTTGTTTCCAATTTTACTTACTATTAATTTTTTATTTCCCTTTTAGCCCATAGATCAAAGTGTTTACAGCCAATAGAAAGTTAAATTTTAAAATATGGAAATAAGGTACCAGTATCCTTAAAATCCAGGTAGACTTGAGTTTTGGGGGGGGGGAAATGCTTTGATAGTAACTCCTTCCCTTCCTCCCCACCCCTTTTCCCCCTTTATTTCCACTTTTACAATCCATTACCATTACCAGAATCTGCTAATAACTTTTGATGGAAAAGTGGTTCAATATTGGCCACATACACACAAAAATGAGTATTTTGAGAATGAAACTTGCCACCAGGGTATAGCTGGATGTGATGAACTGTGGATGTCAACCTAATTTCAAAGTCTTCTGGGATTAAACTTTACCAAGAATGTCTATGGAGATTCTCAATCATCCTGGTCATTGTTATCCCAATGGTTAGGTTTAGCAAGAATTAGGGGAAGGGAGAGAAAATGGAGGAGCACAGGGAGACTCAGAAGGAGTATGAATCACTGATCTTACTATATATAATAATATAATGTGTATATAAAAATATATTATAATAATCACCATATTATAATACAGATGTTGAGATTCTGGAAAGAGTCCAGAAAAGAGCAACAACAAGGATGATTAGAGGGCTGGAAGCTAAAACATATGAAGAACGGTTGCAGGAATTAGATTTGGCTAGTCTAATGAAAAGAAGGATTAGGGGTGACATGATAGCAGTGTTCCAATATTTGAAGGGCTGCCACAAGGAAGAGGGAGTCAACCTATTTTCCAAAAGACCAAAAGGAGAAATTTCCTAACAGTGAGCACAATTAACCAGTGGAATGGCTTGCCTTCAGAAGTTGTGGGTGTTCCATCACTGGAGACTTTTAAGAAGAGACTGGACAGCCACTTGTTTGGAACGGTAGAGATGCTCTTGTTTAAACAGGGGGGTGGAATAGAAGACGTCCAAGGTCCCTTCCAACTCTGTTATTCTGTTACTAACTTTTGCTTCTGGCTCTGTTCCCCATAAGTATATCATCTTCAACTTACAAAGGAATCCAATTTGGGATGGGTGAATGGATGGATTGAGTCATAAAGGCAGAAATATATTTCCCTACTTTTATACAGAGTATTGTCAACAGAATCGGTATGCTTATAAGCAGGACACCTCTGAAGTATGAAAGTTGAACAACCCTGTTATAGGACTTCTTCTTAGGCTTTTCAATGACATCTCATAAGATGACTGGAAACAGAATGACAGATGAGATGGATCCATTTTCAACTGGGGAGTTTTCAGATAGTTTTGACACTTAGAAACCTTAGTTTCGCAGGCTACTTCAGCAAGAGACCAAGAAAGTGCACAATGAGCCAACACTTGACCTCCTTTTTCTGAGAGACCCAACACAAAGCCTCAAGCCCTCAGAGGCAGCCATCCATCTTCTTTACAAGAAGAGGGGGACAATCTAGTCATTGGCAAACCAATTACTGGTGTTCAGACGGTTTTCAAACAAAGGAGCGAAAATTGCAGTTTGGTTTATATTATAGTAGAGCTTCTCTGCGTGCCAGGATTATTCTTCTTTTACAACCATGTTAAATGGTCTTTTGCTGTTCCCTTTGTCCAAGCAATCAGATAGAAATGGGGTAGAGGAGTGTAAAGGAGAAAGAAGCAAGAATTAGATACACGTCAAAGGCAGGCACAGCTGTCTTGTGAACAAATTAGAGCGAGAGAGGAGGGGGAGAAAGCTGAAATGAAATGATGGAGGAACTGTTGAAAGCTGTCTCCCCTCCCTCCCCTCCCTTTGCTTCCATCCATCTCTGGTAAGGATCTAATCCTGTGGAATGCTGAGTCTGCCAAACGGATTGCTGATCAGGCTGATGACGATCCATTATCTCCTCAAATGTTTGCCTTCCACTTTCCACCGAGGTTGTCATTCTGTTGGCCGAACAGCTATTGCTGCATGCAAAATGCCTGTGTGATTAAACAGTGGGTAGGAGACTTAATTACTTCTTATTGTCGGGTCATTGGAGGAGGATGCCTTTAATCTTTTTTAAAAGGCAGAAATGGCAAAATTCTCTCAAGCAATGTTGGAGGTGGAACGCAGCCCCTCATAAAGCCTTCTTTTAATAGGCAGAGCAATTGTTTCCTGTAGCCAGATTAATTGTTTTGCTTCATATGTTGCTGGTATTTGCTCACCTTATTTGCTGATTTCCTGGATCAAGCCCTACTAAAGGATTTGTACATTTGTAGCTCAGGGTTGACATGAGGGGTCCTTGGTGCTCTCTGAGTTTGCTTGTTTTCTTGCAGATGTTTCATTACCCAGACTAGGTAACATCATCAGTGCTAGTAAGGAATGCAGAAAACAGTACTCTTTACTAGCACTGATGATGTTATCTAGTTTGGATAATGAAACGTCTGCAAGAAAACAAGCAAGTTCAGAGAGCACCAAGGATCCCTCAGGATCAAGTCCATGATTATTTGCAAGGCACTGAAGTCATTATATTCTTCTGCTGGAGTCCATCATGCAGTATTTATGCATGCGTGAGCCTGTAATCCAGCTCAGTTTTTTAGGATGAGAAAAAAATGAACGTGGACATAATATTCATGTCTATAGGTATACATGAAGTGGAAATGGGTACAAGTTACAATGAACCAAGACTGCAATTTCTTTATTTAGACTTGTACCCCGCTTTTTGCCATCATAAGAGCACTACAAGAATAAAAGACGAAGAACTGAAATACAAAAGTTATCTAAGGTTATTGACACAACTGAAAAAGCATTCCTGAAGATAAAGGTTTTTAATCCTACCAGAAAAGCAGAAAGAGAAGGACCCAAATCTAACACCCAAGAGAATTCATTCCACTATTTGGATGTGTTTTGATGGTTATAACAGCTGTATTCATGCAACATACCAAGCTAGGTCAATCAAAGGTCTGGCATATCATCTGAAGCTTGTAGCCCAATCATAAAGGTATGAAGATTAGGATTAAAAAAATCTCCAGGGTACCAAAGTTAAATCCTTGGATAAGTGTTCTAACCCAGGGGTCTTCAAACTTGGCCCTTTTATGACTTGTGAACTTCAACTCCCAGAATTCCTCCACCAGGCACGCTTGCTGAGGAATTCTGGGAGTTGAAGTCCACAAGTCATAAAAGAGCCAAGTTTGAAGACCCCTGCTCTAACCAATGCCTTCTGGCCTTACTTGATTCTAGAAGAGAAGGTTAATTTCTCTTCCAGCTTCCAAATGCTGAGGGAGACCTAAGCAAAAGGCTAGAGGAGACCTGGAAAAACGGGGAATGCTCTTTTTATTTTTTAGACATGTGCATAGTAATTACACAAGAGTGAGTAAGCTGTGCAGAAAGTAAGCTTAGTCTTCTACTTTGACTTCCATGTATTGCTCTGGTCCCTGATTGAGCCATCATAATATCTTTATTCTTGTTTTTTTTATTTTTCTTCTACATTGGAAAAACCAAACCAGGAGCTATCAGTTGCAAAGAAAAATATTGCATACTGTATTAGCAGCACAACAAAAAAGAATTCTGTAGCACCCTGAAATTTAACAACATTGTGAACTAAACTTGTGCAGGCCACAATGCAGGTTACTGTAGCTCCTCCAATGACTGATGTCATCTAGAATCGCTTTTCCATCTCCCTGCCTAAGCAATTTTTACTACAACAGCTGCAGTCACAAAGCTGATAGATTGACACAGGAGAAAATGAAAAGCAGCCCTTTTTCCTAAATTGAAATGGAGAGCCAATAAAACCTAAATTGTTCCCTTGCAAGCAAAAGACAAAAACCTCATAAAGGTAGACCTCAACTTATGACTGCTTGTTTAACAATGGTTCAAAGTTATGGCAGCCTTTGAAACAGTGATTTATAACCTATATTTAAAATTGCAAGTGGAGCACTTGGCAACATTTATAACTCGTTGAAGTAGCCTGCAGTCATGGGACTGCAGTTTGCAACCTTTTTTGCCAACTTCTGGCAAAAAAAACACCCATTGAGAAAGCTGAATTCACTTAAGGACCACCATAAAATTGTCATAAAATTTAGTGAATCATGCTAGAAATCCGAAAAACCTAAACATCTGCAGCATTCCCACCGACTGAGCTATACAGCTGTTTTTATCTTGAGGCAAAGCAAATCCAACATTAGATTTCCCCTACAGGTACATGTGCCTCTTTTTGGTATGAAAAAGATACCCTGGGGATTCTAAAGCCTTGGGCAACAATTTGGCTATATTCAAATCATATAATTGATATACAATCAACAACTTTCCCAGGAAATATTCACTCCTGTGCTGTGATGGAGCATGCTCGGGGATGACCTGCTAAAACGATCAATAATTACCTTTCAGAGACCTTGCAGGCATTACAAATGGGGCCGGAAAGTTATTTGTTGCCCCTTTATGAACAAAAATCTATGGAGGCCAACGCAGATAGACGCCATCATGGACAACCAACTGATTTACTTAAAAAAAAACTTGTCACAGTTGCATGGCTGCAGGGGGCATGACATGTAAGATGATCAACAAGAGGAATTCCTAGAAGCAATCCCATTTTTACAGAGCTGCTCTAGGACTTTGTGCTAGTTAAAGGAAGACCAATGTGTCAATCCTTTTTTTTCCCCGTATGACATACTGACCAAGGGAAGTGCTGTAACTCTAAATTCTCCCAGGATTGTTTGAGCCTAAAACTACCTGCTACGATGGTTATTGGATTAAGGTATGGACTTAATTACGCTTCTCCTGACCCACAAAATGGTGTCAAAAGCATCAGTCTTTCTCAATTTTAGCAACTTAAGATAGGCGGACTTAAACTTGCCAAAGTTGAAAAGCACTGATAGAGTGAGCTAGTTTTATGCACAATTATATCCCACCAATGTATAATTTCCAAAGCATCTTGATTCAGATTAATTACTAGTTTGGAGTAAGGCAGGGAGCAAATATGTATGAGATATTCATTTCAACCATTTCTGCTGATAAAAACACACAAAAAAAAGTAGGAAATCAATGCTGCCTTAGTCTGTCACCCTCTAAATTAATTTGGTTTTAGTTAGATTTCACTCTTAACTTTCTCTTCCTTTCAAATCCCGTTGTTTGTTTTATTCATTCCTTTTGCACTGCAGCAAAATCTCATTGTCTGGTCAAAGAAAGCTTAACCCGATGGCTGAGATCTGCCTTGCATAAATATTTGATCAGCAGACAGTAGCTTTTTAATAAGATTTCCCCCACAGCCACCCTTTGGAAAATATGTATGGGGAAAGGAGAGGGAGGGAGGGAGGGTGGGAGAGCGCTACATATAACATTCCTCTCCTCCACCCTACTTTGCCAATTATTATTTCAGCATTTATTACTCTAAGACACTCACATGCCTTGTGCCTCCCATTTTAGCTCTTACCCCATTGAGCTGACGAGCAAGCAAGGCTGTTATCCTCCTTCCCATCTTTTTCACTGAAAAGCAGACCATTTATCATATGCACATTAATATACTATGGAAAAGAATCATATCATAGAATGCAATGAATGGATAATTATGCTGTTCTGCCTAAAAGTTTTTAAACCTGTACTTTCTTCCAGAGATTTAATCTATATTTGCATCTATATCCAAATGAGGATATACAGGTAGTCCTCAACTTACAACAGTTCGATCAGTGACCATTCAAAGTTACAACAGCACTGAAAAAAGTGACTTATGACCATTTTTCACATTTCCGACCATTGCAGCATCCCCATGGTCACATGATCAAAATTCAGGTGCTTGGAGATTGACTCCTATTTAAGACAGTTCCAATATTTGAGGGGATGTCACAGAGAAGAGGGGGTCAATCTATTCTCCAAAGCACCTGAGGACAAAAAGTAATAGATTTGTCCAGAGTGGTATAGGGTCTCCTGCTTGAGCAGGGGTTGGACCAGAAGACCTCCAAGGTCCCTTCCAACTCTGTTATTCTGTAAAATGGGATTTGGCTACTCAATATAAAAATAGTCAAAAATACAATCTATAAGGGGCACTATCCATTTTAACCAAAGGCACAACAACTGCAACTTCAAGGCCTTATGGGGTTCGTTGGGGTGAGAGCTAAACAGATTTCAGATCACCCTGTGTTTTGAAGGATCACGGAGTGAACCAACTCTGCCAGCATGTATTGACCAGGCAGAAACCATGGGAGATAGCAGAGTGTTAAATGATCTGGCCCTATGCCATATAGTACTTTATAGTGATGGCCAGCATCTTGAACCACACCTAGAAGCAAATGGTAACCAACACAGCTTGTGAAGCAGAGTTATTACATGGACATATTGAGGCATGACACCACTACATTCTGGATTAGTTTAAACTTCAGAATGGTTTTCAAGGGTGGTCCTATGTCAAGTGCATTACAGTAGTTGAGCCTTGAGTAAGGCATGAGTGACTGTCTGAAGGGCTTTCCAATCAAATGGTGCCACTGGCACCACCAGATGAAGCTGTGTGAAGGCCCTCTTGGTCTCAGCTGCCACCTTCTCTTTGAGCAGGAGTTATAAGTCCACAAGGACCCCCTAATTGTGTATCACTTCTGACTGTCCACCAAAGCTAGAGTAAAGGAAGAAAATTCTCAGATCCAGGAAGTCTTTGTCTTCACAACCATTCAGTCTTGGTAGGATTAAGTCAGAGTCAGTTCCTCCCCTTTCAGGTTTATACAGCCTCCAGACAGGAGCCTTGCTTGGCTGGCATGAGGTCAAAATATATAATTGGATATCATCAGCACATTGATGATGCTGAACTCCAAACCAGCAGGTGACCTCTTGTAGCAGTTTCATGTAGATGTCAATCTGGAGGTGAGAAAGCCTCAGATTCTGTATCACCCCACATAGGCTAGGGGATAACCTCTTCTCCCCATCAGTATTGACTGGAACTGACCATGAAGGAAGGAAAAAACCTATAATGTATAGGTTGTTGGAGAAAGTTGATGGTTATCCTATAAGAGCAGACAGACTTGCTTTATGGGTGCATGTATTAATTTGAAAATACAGTAGCTAATTGATCTTTTTAGAAGGCTATAACACAGCAGTAACCCAATTCCAATAGGTTATGGAAGTATCACAACTGAATATATAAATCAGAAAAAAGACTTGTCAGTTTTATTTAGGAAAAGCAGCAACAGAAATTCCAATTTTAATAGCAATAATTTCCTTGAGTTGTAGTAAGGAATTCAAAGAAAGCAATTTGTTTGATTTCCACTAGTTCCAGATGTTTTTGTATGCTTTTCAGTTGGATTGTAACTAACAGGAAATGAAGCAAACCAACCTTTAATTTTTTTCCCCCCTGAAAAGCTACAATTTGCTCTTCTGGGCATTCCTTATCCACTACTACAATAATTTCACATCAGAATCTAGTGAGTAATGGGTTCTCCTGAGATAGATCTTTTGTATTACCACACAACTGAGAGGGATAATTAATTGCAAAGTCTTTGGTTTACACTCCATCTCAGAAGTACATTAAAGGAGAAAGAAGCCTTTTCTTTCCACCTGTCAATTTATGGTGCATTTTCAAGTTAATAAGAACATTTAAAGTAACCCTGCTGGCGTAGACCATGTTAGACCAACATTTTATTTTTCGCAGTAGCCAAACAGATGTCTCCGGGGTCTTCATAAAATAAGACTTGTGGACTTCAACTCCCAGAATTCCTCAGACAGCTTTGCTTTGCTGGCTGAAGAATTCTGGGAGTTGAAGTCCACAAGTCTTAAAGTTGCCAAGGTTGAGGACCCCTGTGCTAGATGTTTGTGGTTTAGAAGGCTGGGCAATACCAGCTGTTTGTTTCCTCTTTGATTCAATGTATTATAGGGATGTGGCTCAATCCATTAACCAAGTTAGATGTATTGTTATGAACTAAGCCATGCCATATAATACTTTTTGCATTCTTTAACAACAAATGTATATGTAAAAGTTCACTGAACTTGCTTTCTTCATTTAAAGACAATGAGTAACCCAGAGGATGCTTTAATAAATAACAATATTTTTTAAACCTTGTTGAAGCTATAGGACAAAAAATGTCTTCAATGGAAATTTCATTCTTCCCCACCCACCCCCATCTCAAACATGATTGTATTAGAGATGTTAAGTGTACTTGAGGATTATTAGCAATAATGGAGGGTGGAAATATTCTTGAGTCACCCTGTGAATCAATCAACTAGAAGAGCACTGAACAGATAATCATATTATATTCTAAATATGAGATAATAGTCTTCTGATATACAGGTTGTGCAGCTCTTCTCTGTTAAGCAGTCATTACTGGGAAATTACAGAGCTTTGTATATCCGAAATAGTGAAACACTTATGTTTTCTGCAAGCTGGCAATTTAGTGGTTCAGCACAGAAGGGAGTATCAGAAATAAGTGTAATGGGAAGCCCTTTTGTTTATCCACAAATGAGCACTCCCAGAAGATCTGATTGGAAACAATGAAATGTGATGGTTATTCCAAGCAATGAGATCAACTTCAACTCAGGCTGCACAACAATGTCAGATTTATGGTGCGGTTATTTGAAAGTAAATGGGTCTGTCTGCCAGGAAGTGCCATGATCTACAAGCCTAAGAACTGCAGCTCTTTGCAGTTGCAAATAGTTGCCTGCCAGTTGGCAATCTAGCAGAATGATGACTTAAAGTAGACATCCCCAAACTATTGCCCTCCAACACAAGCTATTTGGTTGGAATGACGGACTATAATTTGTCACAAGAGTCTCTGGACCATGGGCCATCTAACAGTAACAACAATTCTACAGTAGCATGCCTGACCTTCCCACTCTCATTTTATTCACAGACCACAATTAAAGCAGATTAGGAGACTGGACTAGCCATAATTAGAATTTCATACTCAAGTGAGCTTAATCTGATGGCTTCAGCTCTGTTTATTATCTGTTCCCACAGTCTTTCATACAGTAGATTCCAAATGAATGCAGTGGACAGCCAACTACTGTATATTCCCTGAACAATTTAAAAACCTGAGAAAATTCAATGGTCTTAAATCCTTCACTAGTAGAACTTTTTTTCCTGAAAAATATGGAAGACCACAAGGATAGGAAGAGTAATAGGACAGAGGACCACATTTCTAAAGTTTTGTATATCGATACACTCAGTGGTGGGATTCAAATATGTGAACAACTGGTTCTCTGTGTGGATGCCACTTCTGGAAGTCCATTCTGGACCTGGGCAACAAAAAATTAGCTACCGGTTCTGCCAAAGTGGTGCGAACCGGCTAAATCCCACCACTGGATACACTACAATTGAGCAACCCATTACATCTTGAGCTACATATACACTAATATCTGATTTCTGTCCTGTCCAGCATTTCAAGGTCACCACAGAGTTTTGACAGCAAAATGGCCCAACTCTTTTTCAAGCTTTCAAGGGGCTTTAAAGATATAAAAAGAAGTGCCTTGTCTCCTGAAGACCTCTTACCCTCACCCTCATCTTTAAAACCACCCAAGAAAGTTAAAAATGACAAAATCTATTTAGCTATGCCTGTTTCAGTGGTACCACTTCCTCAATGGATTGCCTTTTATAGTCCTTCAGAAGGTGGTAAGGCTGGATTGCACACTTTCAATGTTGTTTATTCCTGAGCTAGATAACTGCCCGTTGGTCATCCAATGAACATCAGCTCCATTCAGATTACATCTGAAAATCCTCCTTTGAATCTCTTTCTGTTTTTGCTCACCCTGGACTGTAGCTCTTGATGTAGAGATGACCAAGCTGAGCCAGAGGGTGGGGTCAAATGCATCATCAGTTTGGAATCTCTACATCCTCATAAGAGACTTAAGACCAGTCCCCCTTTAAGTAGGTTGACTCTTATCTGACTCCATTTCACCTTGACTGTTAATAGTTCAGATTCTTGTGCATAGATAGTGTAAAATAAATTTGTGCTACTTTTGTACTCTATCCTGGTTCCTGACTTCTTGCACTTGACACTTTAATTCCCAACCAGCAGGGCCCTTATTTTTTTGCATGCATTCAGAATAAGGATTAGGATTAGGATTAGGCTTTGATTAGTTTTTTTTTTTAAATTAATCATTTATTTCTGATGTTCTGGGCTTTTTAAAAAAAATAAGTTTAAGTATAAATTAACTCAATTCAACTTCTCCAAATTCACCCATCTGCAACTCATTCCTTTCCATCTCTGTCTTTCATTACTATGTGTCATTTTCACTTAACCCAAATAATTATCTTCATTTTAAAATTGGATTATTAATGGCTGAAGGCAAAAAAAAAAATAGAAAGGAAAGAGAGAAAATAAATGGGGAGAATTTACACAAATGCTTACATACTTCTCACATAATTTACTTGTAAATCTACTTGTAAAAGTCAAAATGAAAAATAAGTTGATGCAGTTTTATTATGATTTATTTAAGACCCAAACCTTGGAAACAGGTAACTTTTCTTTACCTCTCTCCTTAACTAGTCCCCAATAATTCACAGGCTGTCATAAGCAGCTTGGGTGTTAGCAGAAATTCAGTTACCATTTTTCCTCTGGCTGGGCCCCTTAAATCAGATATTTTTTTTTACCTTTCTTAATCTGGATTATGCAATATGATTTAAACACAGATACATAATGGGCCCAGAGCGTGAGCATGAGCAAATATATTAATCTCTTTCCATTTCCCATTCTTTTCAAAATCTGTGAGGATTAAGCAATGCATGTTCCCAAATCTGGAGGAGGTAGGCCAGCCAGCAATTTACTGAACTATCCAAGCATTGAAGGATTATTTTGTCTAATTAAGACAAAGCACAGTATTTAAGTCAGAACATTAGCATTAAATGGGCCATTCTGAATTCTAAATACTGTTGCTCCTGAAATTATGCGTTTTAATCTTCTCTCTGCATGACAACATTCCAGTGACACATATTATAAATCACTTCCTTTTGCATAAGAAGACACAGAAGTTTTACATTAAAGGATGCCAAGTTATAAGAAGGAGTGTAATAGGGAAGGCGTAGCTCTCCAAAAATGCAAAGAAACCTGGACAGGTGTGTGTTGTAGGGAAGGGGGGAATGTTAGTTGAAATAATTTTTCCCTCCCACAAAATCACTGCTGGACTGAGAGCCAATTTCAGTACTGTGATAATAATAATAATAATAATAATAATAATAATAATAATAATAATAATAATAATAATAATAATAATAATAATAATAATAATAATAAAGTTGGAAGGGACCTCGGAGGTCATCTAGTCCAACCTCCTGCTCAGGCAGGAAACCCTATACCATTTCAGAAAAATGGCTGTCCAGTTTCTTCTTAAAAACTTCCAGTGTTGGAGCATTCACCGCTTCTGGAGGCAGGTTGTTCCACTGGTTAATTGTTCCTTGAATTACCACCAGACTTGAGCCTGGCAATTATGGTCATAAATCATAATGATCGTAAAATGAGTCACCACATCACCACATCAATTTTACCGCCTTTTGTGCAGTGTCATTAAGTGAATGTGGCAGTCATTAAGTGAATACAATGGCCATTAAGTGAACCTATTGTTCCTTATGGCTCAGATTTTCCAGAAACCGAAAGGAAACACCAATTTCTAGCAAAAATATCATATATCATGGTCATGTGACTGTGAGGTGCTGCAAATATCCATAAAAGTGGGCCAATTGCCGAGTGTGCAAAATGTGGTCACATGATCATGGGGGGTGATATCAGAACTAAGCTGAGGACTGTGGATGGATGGATGGATGGACTGACTGACTGATACATAGATGATAGATATCTCAAATGTTACTACATGTATCAATTATTTTAAAATAAAGAACAATTCACTGTCTAGCTGCAAAATGTTTGCCTTGCTTTAAAAGGCATAACTTCAAAAAGTCATCCATGGAGCATCCTTGCAGAGCATAAGTTTGAATTCCTCCAGTATCAGCCATAAAGGTATATGTTAAATCCAAAACCTGACCTCTGTCTAGCAGCTGAGAAGACCTAGGAGAGGGTAGGCAACCTTGGCTCTTTTATGACTCGTGGACTTCAACTCCCAGAATTCCTGAGCCAGCATGGCTCAGCATGGAAACCTCTCCCTTTCTCCTCAGCATGGCTGGCTCAGGAATTCTGGGAGTTGAAGTCCACAAGTCATAAAAGAGCCAAGGTTGCCTACCCCTGACCACCACCTCCTCCTCCTCCTCCTCCTCCTCCTCCTTCTTCTTCTTCTTCTTGTGCCATATCGGACGTTGGCGATCATGTTGGCAATCCTGTTTTTATCAGCAGCCACACGAAAAAGTGCTGCTGAGTTTTGTCCAAACCAGTCCCTTAGATTTTGAAGCCATGATGTTTTTCTTCTGCCTGGACCTCATTTGCCTTCAATCTTTCCCTGGAGGATTAAATGGAGTATGCTGTATTTTTCTGGGTGTCGCATCACATGTCTGAAATATTCTAATTTTCGTTTTTTAATTGTTTTGATGATTTCCCTTGGCTTTCCCAGGTGGCTTATCACCTCATTTCTGATCTTGTCAACCCAGCTTATACATAATAGCCGCCTGTAAATCCACATTTCAAATGCTTCTCTCTTCAGATGGCCTTCTGTCAGAGACCAACTCTCTACTCCATAGAGCAGGATAGAAAAAATATAGCATCTGACAAGCCTGATTTTCAGTCTTAGTCTTATGTCGTGACTGCAGAAGACCTTTTTCAGTTTGAAGAATGCTGTTCGAGCTTTCTCTATCCTTGTCTTTACTTCAATGGTCATACCCTGGACCTAGGACATACCAATTTCATTCTAGCAAAAGTATTATTATTATTATAGCCAGTTTAAGTTAGAAACTCTTATAGAGATGGTACTGACTGCTGCAAATCCAAGAGTCTTTTTGCAAAGCTTGCTGTTGATTGATATCAGTTTCAGTGATGTTAACTGGTATCACTGGAATGATAATGCTGAGAAAATCTATTTTATGGGCTGTCAACAAGTCCTGGTATAAAAGACATCTAATTTGTCTAGTTCCACAAAGATTGGGAGAGGCAGGATTTGATTGATAGAAAGAATATAGAAAGACTTCTGACTCTCATGAAAAAGCTTAATCAAATCTCTCCTAAAGGCGCTCTCAACCTCCTGAAGAAATAAGTTGAAAGGAAAACAAAAGCTCTTTAGGGAAGTCTTCAGAAGGAATTAAAAGATAAAACGGAAAAAAATCTTAGAGAGAAGGGAGTAAGGGAATGAGAAAATATGTGATATATATAATGTATGTATATAATTTTTAAACATTTTACAAAGAACATAAAAACTAACACAACTAATAAAGAGTAAAAGAAGTAAAGGAAGGAAGAAAAGAAACATTGGAATAGAAGCTTCTGATATATATTAATAGAAAAATAAATACAGTTACAACTAACATTTACTCTCTAATTATGGAAGAAAACTCACTTTACCAACAGAAGACAAAACTTATAGCTCAGGGTTGAACTGTGACGCCCTTGGTACTCTCTGTCCTTTGCTGTTTTCTTGCAGACATTTCATTACCCAACTAGGTAACATCATCAGTTCCAGAAGGGAGTGGGGTTTGCTCTCTGTTTATATGCAATGGATTAGATGGATCCAGAATCAGCCTTAAAAAGGGCAGTGGTCTGTTTGCTTCTGAAGAAATCCTTTTTGGAGCCAGTAGATTTTGCCAACTACAGGTAATCCTTGTTTAGTGACCACAATTGGGATCTGCAACTCAGTTGTGCTTATGATCTTCCTTCAGTTTTCGTTTGCTTTACAGACCTGCAGAGGTCCTACTTTTTCATCACTGCCTTAACTGTTTGTGAGATCACTATATAAATTGGTTTAATTAATTAATTAATTACAAAATCACCGATTTTAAAGGAATATTGAAAGGAATATTGTTCAGTATCCACTAGAACATTTCTGAAAGATGACTATGAGAACAACAATATTAATAATATTGTATGCAATGGACAGGAGCCCACCCCCCAAAAAACCCTAATTCCATCCCACATCCTACATTTCTTGATTTTTAAGATTCTTGGGTGTTTTGAAAGCAAGAAGTATGATTGTATGTCGAGGACTACCTGTATACTTCTGGCTTACTTTGTTTCACATCCAACAGAAACCTAGAATTGATTTTATTTTGTCTATTATAATATCTCTCTCTCTCTCTCTCTCTCTCCAATTAAGTTGCTCTTGTCTCTTTCTGCACACAAATGATATAGAGCACCCAGCAAGGTATGCTAAATATTTCTCTGAATGTTCAGTCCTCTTGATAAGCATTTCTGACAAGTATCAGGACCTGGGACAAATTAAAAGAAAACACTATAAATCTCACAAGCGACATGCTAGTGTGTAGCTTCTTCTTTTAATATGTTTTGACTGCACATTCCTGCCGAAAGAATGTGGCTGATTCTTCTAAGAGAGCTTGACACATCTCTAATTCTCCAACACTTGTCTCCTCCATGGGAAAAAAAAGAGAGATTTTTCTACTTAGTTCATGGGGAGAAATGCACATATTATTATTTTGACACTGACTGCTTGGATATTGGACTCACAACTAGTTTTGTGCTAGCTTCAGCATATATCCAGCCCTTTTGCCCATTGCTTTACACTTCGAGGCACACACTGTGCTATTCACAGCAAGGATACAGCTTGACTCCTTTGCTCCTCAGTTTCACACAAAGCAATCGAATTTCACAGAACTCTTTTCTGACTAATGAGTAGAAAATCAAAGCTGTGAGTCAACCAAAGCTAGAAGGAGCTAGAGATTTTGTGTGGAGGAAAGGAAAGACACACAATATACATGTAATCCTTGACTTACAACAGTTCATTTAGTGATCGTTCAAATTTACAACGGCACTGAGAAAAGTGACTTATCACTATTTTTCACACTTATGACTGGTGCAACATCCTCATGGTCACATGATCAAAATTCGGACACTTGGCAACTGACTCACAGTTATGACGGTTGCAATGTCTTGGAGTCATGTGATAATTTTTTGCAACCTTCTGACAAGCAAAGTCAATGGGGAAGCCGGATTCACTTAACAACCGTGTTATTAACAACTGCAGTGATTCACTTAACAACTGTGGCAAAAATGGTCATAAATGGGGCAAAACTAACTTAACAACTTCCTTGCTTAGCAACAGAATTTTGGGGTACAATTGTGGTCGTAAGTCAAGGACTACCTGTATACAGTATTCTCAGCAATAGATAATATTGCCTGTCACCTAATGCTGTTAATAAACGTGAAATAAAATATCAGCTTTCAATTATAGGCAATGGACACTAAAGTTCAATTACAGACGATAGAATTGAGAAGAGAGAAATATAATTAGTACTCCATCATTCTCCAGTTTGGTTACTTACAATCTTATTCATTTGATTAACTGGTAGTTTAGTGTATTGTGCAAACCCATAAATGATTAATTCAGTACTCAGGTTAAGCAAATTGTGTGAATACATGTAATATTTTTCAGAGGTACCTTCTACCCACTCAATTCTTATCTGCCCTGAATTCTACCTTTGGCATAGATTACTGAGCTGTTCAAGGCTAAATGTTAAAATGATGAACACAACAAAACACCCTCCTCAATTTTTTTTCCTAACCTTCCATTTGGCAGAAAATACATCCCAAAGAGTCAGCATCTTTAGCAGAAGTGTCCTACTCTGCTATGCCCCCATCTCTCCCCTCTTGATCTAACTTGTTCCTTTCCTTCAATCTCAAACCATCTCCCTCCAAATCTTAAGATTAGACTGTGCTTAGTTATATGATTTAACAAGTCTAGCCCAAAGTTTTCTGCTATGTGAGGTCTAGTATCAACTTTTCCTTCCCTCCAAGTAAAGTGCATAATAACTGAAGTCTAGATAGGTTATTTGAAGGAGCAGTGGCAGAAAATTCTGCAAATCCTTCCTTGGTGATAACAGCAATAGCATTTAGATTTATATCCTGCTTCACAGTGCTTTATACAGCACTGTGGTTACAGAGTCAGAATATTGCCCCCAACAATCTGGGTCCTCATTTTACTGACCTTGGAAAGATGGAAGGCTGAGTCAACCTTGAGCCAATGAGGATCGAACTGTTGACAATTGGCAGAATTATCCTGCCATACTGCATTCTAACTACTGCACCACCACGGCTCTTCTCATGATCACTATAATGGTCACTTTACAGAGTGAGATGTACAACATATATATGTAATAAAACTAAATAGTGTGTTTTGGATAACTTGGTATTAGCTAGTAGCCATTCCCAAAATAAATACAAAATAAGTCCTTCAAAATCTCATGTGAACACCAAACTTCAGGAGAAAATCTGGTGACTTCATTAAAGATTAGTCCTTTATTTATTTATTGAATTTAGAAACCACCCATTTCATTCTCAGAGTAAATTTTAATTTATTTTTATTTGGTATTTAATCTGGGATAACTATGGATGCCTTTTGGAGATTCCCAGAGGATCCGAAGATTTTAGGGTTTATTTATTTATCATATTTATAGGCCAGCCATCTTACCTCAAGATGGCAGTAACTCAAGGACAGCAGAATCCACCATGCACTTCCCAACATTTCCAATGAGTAAAGTTAGTCCTATGAAAATTGCAAACCAGTTTTTCTCTAAGGATAGAGACTGCAACTATGTTGCAAAAATATATATGAAAGGATTCTTCCTTTCTTGCTTACACAAGATGCTAACGATATTATCCTTTGAGCACAATCTTCACTGGAATCGATGGTGCAAAACTTGAGTGGTTGTCAGCTTTGTATTTAACAATGTTTCATGAAGCATAAGTAATGCACCCAGGGGGGAAAAAGGGGACAGAGAAAGAGAAGGAACAACAGACACCCTGACTTAAATGTCATGTGCAACCAAGCTTGTGGTGTTAAGAAGAACGTGAAGGCCTGAATACATCAAGAATATATTCTATAACAGTGATGGCGAACCTTTTAGAGACTGAGTGCCCCAAAACTGGCCCCGCCCCTGCTCCACCCCCTGCCCTGCCCCTGCTCCGCCCCCACACTGTCCCCCACCCCGTCTGCCCGCAGGGCCACTCACCGCCTCCAGGGCCCGCCACAGATCGCCCAGGCAGCCCAGCAGCGCCATGGCGGCCACACCCTCTGCCCACGCCCCGCAGCATCAACTGTGCGCGATGGGGCCTGAGGGCAGAGTCTTGTCTACACTGCCTGGCTGCCATGTCCTTGGCTGCGCTGCTCCGCGTGGGCCACGCTCAGGGGCAACTCCTCCAGGGGGGCTACTGGTGAGGAGGGTGTCATGGGAGGAGGCGAGGCTGGGGCAATGGCACATGTGCCCACAGAGAGGGCTCCAAGTGTCGTCTCTGGCACACGTGCCATAGGTTTGCCACCACTGTCCTATAATATTGATAGTCCTCAACTTGCAACCATTCCTTTAATGATTGTTTAAAGTTACAATGGCACTGAAAAAATTGACTTATGATTAGTTCCTTATGACCGTTGCAGCATCCCCATGGTCAAGTGATCAAACCTCAAGTGCTGGCAACCAGCAAGTATTTACAATGTTTGCAGCATCCTGGGATTGTCATTTGCAACTTTCCTTGAGAGCTTCTGACAAACAAAGTCAATAGGGGAAGCCAGATTCACTTAACAAACACATGATTCACTTATGTGAACAACTGTAGTGATTTGCTTAACAGCCATGACAAAAAAGGTCATAAAATGGGGCATCTCACTTAACAACTGCCTTGCTTAGCAATGGAATTTTTGGGCTCAGTTGTAGTCATAAGTCAAGGACTACCTGCACTCCACTCTCCAATAATTGGAAATAGTTGAAATAGAAGGTAATATAAATGCCATGGGGGTCAAGATCTTTCTCTTGTCAAGTGTTACTTTCACTGGTGCATTTGTGGGGTTTGGAGTTCACCAAGCCTTTTGTGGCATGATAGCTAGGCACTCTGAAAATTAGAGTTATCCTGTGGTGAATGGGTGGGCAATAGATTTAATAAACATATTAACAACAAGAAAAAAGTCAAGGAAACTGTAGGTCCACTAAAGAAAGAAGATGGCAAGGAAATAACAGGCAACAGGGAGAAAGCAGAGCTGCTTAACTCATACTTCGCATGAGTCTCCACACAAAAAGAAACTATAGCCCAACATACAAAAAAAAAAACCATTGCAAAAGACAAATTAGAAACAAAAATTAAACTAAGCAAGAAAATGGTAAGAAAACACCTATCCGACCTTGACGAATATAAATCACCGGGGCCTGACAGATTACATCCCAGAGTTCTGAAAGAGTTGGCAGATGTTATCCTCAGAACATCTTTCCTGCACCACATCTTTCAAAAATCCTGGAGCACCGGGGAAATACCTGAGGATTGGAAAAGGGCTGATGTGATTCCCATCTTCAAGAAAGTGGGGGGGAAAGGACCCAGAAAACTATAGACCAATCAGTTTAACATCAATACCTGGGAAGATCCTAGAAAAGATAATAAAAAAACATCTGCAAACAACTAGAAGCAAACAAAGTTATAACCAGTAGCCAGCACGGGTTTGTTAAAAACAGATCATGCCACACCAATCTTATTTCATTCTTCGACAAAGTGACTAAACTAATAGACCAGCGAAATACTGTGGACACAGCATATTTAGACTTCAGTAAGGCATTTGATAAAGTAGACCACAATCTACTCCTTGGTAAGCTAGAAAAAGGTGGAATAAACAACATCACCACCAGATGGTACATCCACCTGGAGAGAAGTAAGCAGTGGGGTACCACAAGTTTCCGTCTTAGTCCCAATACTCTTCAATATCTTCATAAATGACTTAGATGAGGGGATTGAAGGGGAACTCATCACATTTGCAGATGACACCAAACTGGCAGGAGTAGCCAACACCCCAGAAGACAAACTCAGGATCCAAAACGATCTTGACAAACTTGAACAATGGGCCCTATCCAACAAAATTAGTTTCAATGTGGAGAAAAGCAAAGTTTTACATTTAGGCAGGAAAAATCAAAGGTACAAGTACAGATTGGGTGAGACCTGGCTTAAAAACAGTAACTGTGAGAGAGACCTTGGAGTCCTAGTAGACGATCACTTAACCATGAGCCAGCAGTGTGCAGCAGCAGGCAAAAAAACTAATACAATCCTGGGTTGTATAAATAGAGGCATAGAATCAAGATCATGAGAGGTATTAGTACCGCTTTATAAAACCCTAGTAAGACCACACCTGGAATACCGCAGCCAGTTTTGGTCACCATATCACAAAAAAAGATGTTGAGAGTTTGGAAAAAATTCAGAGAAGAGCAACTAAGATGATCAAAGGCCTGGAGACTAAAACATATGAAGAACAGCTGCAGGACTTGGGTTTGGCTACTTTAAAGAAAAGAAGAAATAGGGAAGACATGATAGCAGTATTCCAGTATTTGAGGGGCTGCCACAAGGAAGAGGGGGTCACTTTATTCATCAAAGCACCAGAGGGCAGGACAAGAAACAATGGTTGGAAACTAATCAAAGAGAGAAGCAACCTGGAATTAAGGAGAAACTTCCTGACAATGAGGACAATTAATCAGTGGAATAGCTTGCCCCCAGAAATCATGGGCACTCCATCACTGGAGATTTTTAAAAAGAGGCTATACAGTCACTTGTCTGAGATGGTATATATAGGTTCTCCTGCTTGAGCAGGGGGCTGGACTAGAAGACCTCCAAGGTCCCTTTCAGCTCTATTCTATTCTAAATTTGAGAAATGCAACTCTTTTAGGCAAATTCCCAAAGACAAAAGAACCAATTAATCAAACAATAAAGCATTATCATCTCAATTAAATATATCCAAATACAGTATTTCCAGGTAGATGCTACATGGAGTCCAGGATAAAGAATTGGGCAAGGCTAGAAAAAGAATTGAATGCACTTAGCGTAATTTTAATTGAAGTAAATCAATTTAATCCATTCAATGATTACTCTCAAGATAATTAATAATCTTTTCTACTATCATATTCAAAGATATAATTTTGTAACCATTGAGAGACGGACTCCTGAAACTGCACACAAAGCTTTAAAGGGATGAATGTGGTTTGAGGGCTTTGAGAATTAAACCATGGAGATAAAGCATGATTCTCTGTTGCATAAAACATCCACAACAAGCTAAAGATGCTTTTAGTATATTCTCTTTTATAAACAGAGATAAAGAATATCAAAGCCATTGACTAAAAGTGTAAATATTATTAATTTGATCCAGAAGAAGCATGACTACATAGCTGCCTCTGTATCCTTGACATCTGTGCGTATAGTTTGGTTGAAAGACTCCACATAAGCGATTGTTTATTTACAGGAACCTGTGTAAATATGTGCTGCAAATATAGTCAAGGGGCCTATAAGTAAGTAGCTGATGTGGTGCGCAAAATCCTTTTGCATATTCATAGAATTAAGCAGGCAGAATCAGAAGCAACTCTATTGTCAAAGATGGAGCCATCTCTCTAGGATTATGTATAGCCCTATACAAGAGCAGAACTCTTGTTACCTATTAATATGCAAAATTCAGAACCTTGAATTTATTTTAGTTCTACCTTGCTCAAAAAATTAGAATGCTACAATCCCTAATACACTCCACATATCGTCTGTATCTTATTATTATCTATTTATTTTTTTTAAAAAAGATAGAATAAGAACACATACACTCCCCCAAAAACAGTTCAGGAACTGGGCATGCAAAGAAGTTGAATGGGAAATGGAAGGCAATTAATACTGGTTCTGATGTCCCTGGAGTGACCATCCCATAAAATAAGTGGCACTTTACACAATCAGAGACAATTACAAGACAGATGACTCAGAAGAAAAAAATTCCCACTGCTGGGTGGCCATAGATTACAAGGGCTATAATGGCCATACTCCCA
The DNA here is from genome assembly GCF_001527695.2 of Protobothrops mucrosquamatus. Classification (NCBI taxonomy): domain Eukaryota; kingdom Metazoa; phylum Chordata; class Lepidosauria; order Squamata; family Viperidae; genus Protobothrops; species Protobothrops mucrosquamatus. Next base: position 248,088 of record NW_015387453.1, on the reverse strand, counting down.
AACTGATCAGTTCCTGGAATCTAATAAACTGCCATATTGATGTGAAAAAATATGCTGATATATGAAAAAATTGTACGAGTCTCAAGGAGATTCAAAGCAGCCCGAGATAAATCACCATTTAGTCTGCCTCTTTTAGATTAAGAAAACTCCCTCCAAGCTTAGCCTCAAAGACTTTTCCTACAACAACTCTATTGACCTTTATCAACCATACAAATCCTAATATTTTCTAAATAGAATTTCACTTCCATAGTTGACAGTTCTCTCTCTTCCCTGACATTTGGTTTTTTTTTTACTCTGGTTGCTTATTTCTCAAGAAGCAAATGAGACTTTAATCAAGTAAATAAATATACCTAAGTAGCCACATCCCGGATTCCAAATGTCACAAGTGGTTTACATTTCTAGAAACACCAGTTTTTACACTCGAATTCACTGACAGCGTTTGATGATTATACTTCAAAAAGGCAATACTTGTTCAATCTTCATCACCTCCATGGGCACTCTTTGTTATCTCATTCATCTGGGATAACCAAAGGAACCCTATCTCAGAAGACCTGCTTTGTATTCAAAAAGCAGCAGGTTCAATCCTTACCATCTCTTGGTAAGGCTAAGAAATATCCCAACTGAAACTCAAAAAAAAGCTGTAACTAAACAGTTCTCACTTAGATGGACTTTATAGATGCAATTTCACAAACTAATCCCAGAGTGTGTGGAAGTAATTTCTACTGTATCTAACTGAATTTGTTTGCAGAGAATGAATTCATATCTGAATGCGTGAACCCAGAGTTTCCCAAACTTTTTTCCTTCCTTACCCGAAACAGTTTATCAGAAAGTCCTTTTTACCCAATGTAAGTAAAACAATCTAACAAATTAAATGTCCTGGTTATGCTTGGGCAATGGGCTCTTGTATAACATTACCCAAAGAAAAAACACTTTTACAAAAAAAATTATTAATTTACCCAGGTTTGGCAAACACTAGTGCAAACCCCTTAGAATTGATGAATTGCGTTGAGCGTCTCTATCAGCCGGAAGAACTAAGATCAGGGAGCTATCCGTTCAGCACTCCAACTTGCCCTACGTTGCGGTTCAACAACAGTAAACAGTATTAGAGCAACAAAAGAAATCCCTCAACTCCTGAAACAATTTGACTTCCATCACAAAGAAATTGCCTCTCAGTAATTCTGTTTAATGAAATGTATTGACAGCTCTCTTGGCATGTTTGCCGATCCTGGAGAGATTAAGAAACTACTCTGGAACGTACAAATGTACAATTGAGCACAAAGAGAGAAAGCAAAGGGTTGGGTGTGTATTTGGTTTGCATGGCATATATGAACATTTGCACCAATCCTACAGCTAATATAAACTGAAGGTGAGTCTTAAAATAATCCCAAAAATTTTTCTTTGCTTTATTGATAATCTGTTTCCCTACCTTTTTTACATTCTGGAATCTGGACAGATGATAGATGGCAAAGTAAAAACCACCTATTTGAAAGTATTTCTTTCATTAGATGTCAAATAACCTTCAAGAGTGTTCTCTTCAAAAGTACTGAGGGTGGGGTTAGCAAGGGGGAAAGGTACATAAATAGCTGGCCAGCTTTAACTGGGAGGGCAAAAATCCACTGGCCAAATTCCTATAACAATTTAGGCTGGAAATGAGGGGAGGGGTATTCCAATAGACCTGAAAGATAGCTTCGTAGGAGGTGGCCAGATTGTCCAAATGGATGCACTCTTCCTTTGTCTAGGGCTCCAGCAAGAACTAACCAAAACTAACCAAGTCAACCCAAAAATGCTCCAATTATTGTACTGTGATTCTTTTAATCACATTTTTGCTTGATATATAGAACTTTTAATTCTACATTTTTTAATCTTTTGCTGATGGTTGTGTTAGTGTTAGCTATCCACAGTTCAAAGATAAGGAGCACATCCATAGAAATAAATTAAATTGTTTGAAGGGAAGCTACTAGATATCCCACCATTGTAGACTGGACTGGGTAGGAGGGCATCAGCAAACTCCTTCCATAACACTGTCCAGCAAACTGCAAGGATGGTATTCAGGGGTTGAGTTCATTTCCAGGGAGACTTCTCTTTTTCTCACCCCCCTCTCTCTCCCTCCCTCCTTTCCTCTCTTTCCATCTCTCTCTTTTCTTCCCTCCCTCCCTCCATCTCTCTGTCCATCTCTCTCTTTTTCTCCCCCTCCATCTCTCTCTCTCCCTCCCTCTCTTTCCATCTCTCTGCCTCCCTCCATCTCTCTCCCTCCCTCTTTCATCTCTCTTTCCCTTCCTCCCTTCCTCCCTCCATCTCTCTCCTCTCTTTCTCTCCCCCTCCCCCTCCATCTCTCCCTCCTCTCTCTCTTTCCATCTCTCTCCCCTCCCTTCTCCATCTCTCTCTCTCTTTTCTCCCCCTCCCCTCCATCTTTCTCTCTCCCTCTTTCCATCTCTCTCTCTCTCCCTCTCTTTCCATCTCTCTGCCTCCCTCCATCTCTCTCTCCCTCCCTCTTTCATCTCTCTTTCCCTTCCTTCCTTCCTCCCGCCATCTCTCTCCTCTCTTTCTCTCCCCCTCCCCCTCCATCTCTCCCTCCTCTCTCTCTTTCCATCTCTCTCTCCCCTCCCTTCTCCATCTCTCTCTCTTTTCTCCCCCTCCCCTCCATCTTTCTCTCTCCCTCTTTCCATCTCTCTCTCTCTCTCCCTCCCTCCCTCCATCCCCCTCTCTCTCCTCCCTTTAAACAGTAGCTCTCGATCTAAAAAGATGCTGAGCACAAACAGGCCAAAAGCCAGATTCCAAACTTTGATTCGCCTCACCAGAAAGCCAACTGCTGGCTCTCCCTGACCTCAGTATACACGGGTTTGCCACCCACCCACCCACTCACTCACTACAGACCAAGAGGAGGAGAAACAGGTCCGGAGAGAAGCCCAAGATCCCCCCCCCAATCTTCTCAGTTTCCCACCGTCCACCCAGCTCCTTGTCTCCCTCTGGATCAGCAGCAACAGCAGCAGCCTCATCGCTGGGCTCATTTTTTCGGGCGGTCCTTCACTCCCCATTCCTTCCCCTCCCGGCTCTCCATCGGCCTTATTGTCAAGAGAATGAAGTCGGGTGCCGAGAAAGACCCCATTTCACCCCGGGAAGCCGAACCCGACCCATTAGCCACGCTTCAATAAAAAAAAGAGGGGGGGGAGGACACCGCCGGGGAATACTGTAATCGAAGTGCCCCCCCCAAGGAGGGGAAGTGGCGGGTTTGGGTCGCCGTGGCCCCGAAGCCGGGCTCTGCGGGCGGGAGAGCCTCGGCTGGCTCCTCTCCGCGCAAGTGGCCGCGAGTCGGCGGCGGGACCGCTCGGCCTCCCGGACAGGCGCTCGCCCTTACCTCGAGCAGTAAAACAAAGAGCCAGAGCCGGGAGAAGCCGCTCATCGGGGCGCCGCACCTTCCTCCCGGGGCGAGAGCGGCGGGCATTGAAGCAGAAGGCGGCGCGGGGCCGTCACGCCGCCGCCGCCGCCCGCCTCGCCAGCAGCCCGCTTGGCCGCCCACCCGCCGGGCGAGGCGCGGGGAGAGGAGTCCGCAGGGCGCGCGAGAGCCACAGACGGGCAGCCAGCGCCAGGTCCGGGAAGGCGGCAGGCGGCGCGTGTCCGTGCGCGCGTATCCGTGCGCGCGCGCCCTCGCCTTTCCAAAGTGGGGGTAACAATGGCGAGCCCTCCCTGGTGCTGCAGCCTCAGACCCGCCGGAGACCCATCGCGCCGCCTTCCCCTTCCTCTTCCTCTTCCTCTTCCTCTCTGGCTTCCTCTCTTCCGGGCCGCTCTCGCACGGCCCCGCGANCGCCTCGCCAGCAGCCCGCTTGGCCGCCCACCCGCCGGGCGAGGCGCGGGGAGAGGAGTCCGCAGGGCGCGCGAGAGCCACAGACGGGCAGCCAGCGCCAGGTCCGGGCAGGCGGCAGGCGGCGCGTGTCCGTGCGCGCGTGTCCGTGCGCGCGCGCCCTCGCCTTTCCAAAGTGGGGGTAACAATGGCGAGCCCGCCCTGGTGCTGCAGCCTCAGACCCGCCGGAGACCCATCGCGCCGCCTTCCCCTTCCTCTTCCTCTTCCTCTTCCTCTCTGGCTTCCTCTCTTCCGGGCCGCTCTCGCACGGCCCCGCGAAGCTCAGCTCCAGAGGGGTCTCCCGCCTGCGGTCCGCCTTCCGCTCCTAATTCGCCTCCCTCCGTTCGCCTCTCTGCCGGCCGCCGGGCGCGAGATGCCGCCCCTTCGTTCCGGCTCGCCCCTCGCTCTCCCGGACTGGCTGGGCCGACTTCGTGCCAAGCTCCGCCGGCCGGAATGGACGAGGCGCCACCTTCCACCTCGCTTGGTTCATCCCCCCACCCATCGCTACGCTCCACCCCTTGGGCTCCCCGGCCCCCAGCCCTGCTTCCAGCTGAGTCTCCCAACAGCCCCCACGACCGAGGCCACGCCATCGCCTCCGAGTCTTGGATGGTTCCTCTTTTGCTCTTCCCCTGCTTGGAATTGCGGCCTTGGTTCTCCCTTGGTCTCTAGGAAGTCCTGGGTTCGTGGCCTGTGAAAAGTGGGCGATGCGGCTGGCTTTTAGGGCAACCTCCCTCCTCGGGTTTTGCTATGCCCGCCTAAGCAGCCTCCCGAGTCGGTACAGAAGTGCGGCCCAAATGAGAGCTGTCACCGATGCATTGTGGGACTGAGACCTTGATCTTTCTCCAAGTCTGCTTCTGAGACCGTGTTGGTGGATGTGGCATTTTACGGGGTAACATTGGTAGGCAGGCAAGTTCAAATCCCAAGTTTATCATCTTGATAATAGTACTGATATAGTACGGTAGACCAGCGGTTCTCAACCTATGGGTTGCGACCCCATTTGGGGTCGATCGACCATTTCACGGGGGTCGCCAAGCAAGGCTGTCCGCCATTTTTTCCCACCTTTTCCGGCGGGTGCCTTACCTCCCTTGGGCTGGGCCAGCTGGTGGTCGGCCTGCTCCGTCTCTGCCGCTTGCCAGCTACGCCTCGGCCGGCACAGGGGGCGGAACCACACATGCGCGGCGCTCCCGGGCAGGGAAAGTCCTCGACTTACGACCGGTTGGGTAGTCCTTGATTTACGACCGGTTTAGTCCTCGACTTACGACCGGTTTAGTCCTCGACTTACAACTGGTTTAGTCCTCGACTTACGACCGGTTGGGGGTCGCGGCATTAAAAAGGTTGAGAACCACTGCAGTAGACAGTACAGATGGAGGAGGAGGAGGAGGAGGAGGACAGTGGAACAGGAGATTGGACTCAGCGTCTTAATTTATCCTTTCCAGCTCTGTGCTTCATACAGTCTGGTGACAAAAACACTCTTTACTGTAGTCTGGAGATTGTTACAAGCAGGGATTTAACACACATTCCAAAAAAGATGGCATCATGTAGCTCAGTCTTCTACACTTTGAGGTCCTCTGATTGTTGGGACTACAAATTTCATGGAATTTTGCAACTTTTAATCAAAAGTTACCTAGAGAACATCAGGCTTGGGAAGATGGTTTTCAAGGAGAGAGTTACAGAGGCAACATGGATGGAGATATTTTTGTGAATAGGAGGGGATCCAGTGGCTGAAGATGGATCAGGATTTGTGGTTTGTAAACCATAGTCCATGGCATACCATGTGTATAACTCAGCCAATTATGGCTTACTCCAAACACTTGGCAAAATCATTGCTTAATGGACTGCAGTATGTGAACCTAGCCATGAATGAATAACAGTTTAATAAGGATTATTGTGTGAAATGACTCTGCATTCATCGGAATAAGGTCCAGAGATAAAGCTACATGGTGTGAAATTTCTTATTCCCCACTCCTGTGCCTCTTTTACCATGATTTTTAAACCTTAGATTGTATTTCTGAATAAAGTAATCTTGGCTATTTGAAAGATTATCTGAATTATTTAACTGTTGTGTTAAAAAAAAATCAAGACAACCCATTTACTGCTAAATGGCAAGACTTTGAAGCTACTCTCATCACTTAAAAACTCCTAAAATCTGAATACAGGAACAAAGGAGTGATAAAATGATAAAGAGCTTTGAAGAAAGACAAAAAGGTTGTGCAGGATTGGGGAGGGAATAAAAGGCCAGTAAATTCCTGAAGAAATAATTTAAGGAGATCCACAAGCTTCTCCTCACCAGGAGAAGGGTGTGATAGAAGGATGAAAGAAAAGAATGCAGAGTTCTGGATTAAAAAATGAAAAAGTAACAGAGTGATGAAAAGAAAAGAGAAGGCTAATATTGCCAAATTGAAAGATGAACAGAGCAGGCAAAAAACTGGTTACTGTTTAAGAACAGCTTATGAAAACAACTAAGCCAACTGTTTCAAAGTGTTGGTGAAAGGAATGAAGAAGTATAAAACCAGTACTTTTTTCACATTTTCAGTTATTTTTATCCTGGCAAAGATTTTTAAAAAGCATCTTTTGAGTCATATATCTGATGTCTGATTATGCCTCTTAAAATCTTCTTATCTTTTTCAGAAGCAAATTACACAGGCATAGACTAATAATGGCTGCGGTTCTGCTCTGTTGTAAAAATGTGGATTTTGACTGTTTTTGGGTGGGAGGAACCCTGTACATGAAAAGGAAAATGAAGATCTGCTTTCAGATACAATAGCTACACCCTAATTTGTGAGGGTTGAACTCCAACTTGTCTAGGTGGTTTCTAAGAAACTTATCTTTCTCTTTTGAATATATATTTCCTGCTATATAATTAAAAGCTCAGCTGGATCGATTCGTATTTGCTATAGGTGTGCATTTGAGATCAAGTAAAATCTTCAAAAATCTTTTGGAGGGCATATCTCTGGATATTTCCTACAATACACTTAATATGCCTTAGTTGAACATTAAAAATATCAAAAGCTAAGTTTTCCTATTTGTGTGTATTTTCAGTGTTTGTACCTACAAAGACCAGAATCATATTAGCAATGGTTTTCATTAATGACACATAAGCCAACACATAAGTTAGTCCAGATGGGAAATAACAAGAAAATCCAAGGCTGGAAATTTAAAAACAATCCAAGAAAAAGATAGTGGGGAAAATATTTCCATAATACTGTCAAGAAAATTACATGGTTATGCAAGTGAAGTTAGCAGTTGAGCTTGACTGAAAGAGACTTTACTTTTAATTCAGATTTATTGTGTTATAAATGCAGGATTTTCCAGTAAACAGTTCAAATTAAATTGGAAACACTGACTTCAGTTTATACGTATATTCTCACAAAAAGGGTATTCAGTCCCTGCTGTTGATTTTGTGTTACTTTTTCAGTAATAGTTAGAATTTTTCATCCTGGCGTTTATCTTCATGAAGCATCACAATTAAACAGGTGGCTAGTCCTGCATCTCTGTATATCCAGATATGTACTGTACAGTACAATCCCCCAAAATGGATAGCAGCAGGACTCAGTGACCCGTACCTTCAAAGGAATTGGAGAAAGTAAAGGATGAAAGAGATGGAAGAGACAGCAGAGTGTTGATCTCTAAGAGGACATTCTCTTCCTAGAAGACAATGATATGTGGGCAGATATCCCCATGGTTTGGTTGAAGTTCAGACCCTGGAAAAAGCTGTAGCTCTGGTTTGAGCCTGTGTGTGATATATTACAGGTAGTCCTTGACTTACAACCACAACTGGGAATTTCTATTGCTAAGCAAAACAGTTGTTAAGAGAGTCATGCCTGATTTTACAACTCTTTGCCCAAGTTAAGTCAATCCCTGCAGTTGTTAAGTGAATCACATGGTTGTTAAGTGAATCCAGCTTCCCTTATTGTTTTCGCTTGTTGGAAGTTGACTGGAAGGTCATAAATGGTTTTCTCGTGACCCTGGGATACTGCAAGTGTCGTAAATACATACCAGTTGCCAAACACCTGAGTTTTGATCACAGGGCCACGGGAATGCTGCAACAGTTGCAATTGCAAGGACCAATCATAAGTCACTTTTTTCAGTGTCATTGTAACTTTGAAGTATCGCTAAATGAATGGCTGTAAATCGAGGGTTACCTGTCCGTTGCATTATTGTTCTTGCTCAAAATATGCAGCTATCATTATAAATGTGTAGATTACCATTAAAATCTACTGTATACCTGTGATAGATTGATCTGATACTCCACTCAGGATTGCCTTCTCAACCTGGGAAAAGGTGTGGACTTCATCTCCCAGAATTCCCCATCCAGGGCCATCATTGTTGAGAGTATGTTAATTGAATTTCACACATCTGTACAATGCATTGGTTGAGAAAATCTGCCTGATTATTTTATGTAGGATTTCGTATTGCAATGTTTCCAGTAAATTACAGTAATGAATCTTGTCTTTCTGTCTTAGCCAGTTAGGTAGATGCCATCAAGCTGAACTTATTCCTGATGGCTCCATGCTCAAAAGCTCATCTTCTCAACCTGTCATTAGTAATAACCTCTAGATCTTCCAGTGACAGTTTTATAATCCCTTTGATCCTGTCTACCTTACCTCTTGAGTTCTCTTTTTCTACTTCCCTCGTGCTTGTCAAGCATAGCTGTTACTGGTTTTTCCCCCCCTTACAACTAATAAGAAATGTACCTTCCAGAATAAGTACCAGTTCCCCGACATTATTATCAATTTCCTTATTGATGAGACATTTCTGTTGGCTTTATAACTGATTGCAGTTCCAGCAATAAATCAGTCAATTACCATTCCCCAATGTTCCTGAGACTTCTCACTCTATACATATGCAGATAATATCCTGCCATTCCAGTGCTATTTTCTCATACCATTTTGCCAATTATCTTTTAACAGCCGGGGCAATGTCATTTGCCCAGTGTAATCTGTCTTCTATTTCTTTGACCCTCCATTAGAAAATGACACATGCAAGAAATCAGAAAATTGTTTGCACATTAAATGACTCTGCAAAATAGGTTACATCTTATAGAGCGAACAGGGAACTTTAGTGGAGCTCTGTTGCTCCTTGAATTGATCGTAGGCCAATGACAACATCATTTTCTGCTGTGTATTTTACTCTGCCACCAGTCAGAAATGCACACTCAGACAGACAGACAGACAGACAGACAGACAGAAAGAGACAGACACGCATATTAGAGAAATAAAGTATTAATGATCTTTCATTTATGCACAGGGCTCAGGACTCAATAATCATTTTGAAGTCCTAGGTATTTCTATGTTTTTAGTTAATCAAAGCTTTTAATTAATTAAAAGCTTTTATAAGTAAGGTGACAAACATACCCAATACTCCTTCTGCCTCCTGTTTTCCCCATAACAACCCAGTAAGGTGGGTTGAGCTGACAGAGAAAGGGACTGGCCCAAAGTCACCCAGCCAACTTTTATGCCTAAAGTGGGACTAGAAGTCACAATTTTCCAGTTTCTAGCCTGGTGCCTTAATCACTAGACAAACTGGCTCTCTTAAGTTCTTTACAGATGTTATCAGGTACGTATATTATTCATCCCTGTATTAAAGCACAGACAATAGAAAGGCTTTCTACCATATGGGTAACCTGATCTCTCACATAGTGACTAGCTATACACACACTGGAGTATGCCATGCTTTGTTTAATTGCAGATTATTGAATGCATGATTAATTGGGTTTATACAACACATCAGGCCAAAGCAAACAATTTTAAAACTTAAAGCCATTTGGTCACTGATCTCACCTTATTGTTTGAAATTATTTCTGAATCCAAAGATTTTATACTCAGTAATTATAGCAAATAGTAGGAGAATATATACACACGACTTCCTGTAAACATTCAAATTCCCCAAGCATATGATGATTCATATAAATGTAAATACTCTTTTGAATCAGTTCAACTGACAGTGAATATCCTGAGCCAGGTTAATAGAATTTTGTTTCAGCAACCATACAGAACTGCTTTGCCATTCCTGCCTTCTGAAATTTTTCTGAGTAATTTTTTTCAACTTCCCAATCTAATCTATTATCTGATGGGATTTTTTGATGGCACCCCGTTCAAGCACTAAGGAGGGACAAACTTTTTGGGGAAAGTAACAAAATGAATTTGGGGGGGGTCTTTAGTCTCTGAAACAGATGAGTCATGAAAGCCAGTGTGCTGTTGCTGTGCAGGTTCTGAGGTTTTGCTTGACAAAAAAAAATACAGGAAACCAGAAGTTGCCTTTAAGCTTTACGTTTTTATTCAGCTGAACAAAGACGGGCTCCTCCGAAAGAGAGAAGCCCCAAATGACAAGAAATCCTTGTATTTATTCTTTCTGATTACATAAGCAATCCACCCAGCAACGCTGACACACATAAAATTTCACCCAGTAAGTCTGGCACACTGTAAATAAGAAGGGAGAAAGCAGAAGTAGCTAAAAATGTTCCCTTTTGGGTGTTTCCCTAAAGATGTCGTACGTTCCTGGGTGGGTTAGGACATTGGGTGTTTTCCTTGCTGTCCTTTCATGACCCTGCATCCATGACTCTGCAAGTGCCCAAAGACAGCAGGGCCATCTGCACATATTCACAGTTGATACTTCCTGTGCTGTCTCCTAATTCCGGGTCAACACTGTAGTGGGGAAAGTGCTGGCCTAGAAACCAGGTGACAGTGAGTTCTAGTACCATTTTAGAATGAAAGTTGCCTGGATGACTTTGGGCCAATCTCTCTCTTTCAGCCCTACCCACCTTTCATGGGTGTAGTTGTTGGGAAAATAGGAGGAGGAATGAGTATTAGGTTTGAGTTATTTAAAACTGCCTTGAGTTATTTAAAAAGTAATAAATTGGGGTAAAAATCTAAAAAATAGGTAAAGATTTTTCATGGGCTATTGTACTTTAGGTTACTATATTCAGTGCATTAGCTTTAGTTTCAGGGGCCATTCAGATCCTTAGGCCTAATTTTGAGCTAGCTCTCTCTCTCTCTACGTATGTGTGTACATATATAGGGATGGTTAGATAAGAGTCGGCATAGTCTACAGCTGGATAGTGGGGAAGGCCAAGAAGCTTAGAAAAAACCCTTACTAGTTTCTTGGCCAATAGAGGGGGAAACATTCTACTTTCAGATTTGCAAGACTGATGTTGCCAAGTAAAACACATAGGCATCCTGGCCAGATGAGCTAATTCCATTTTATTGTAAAGCCACATTTGCAGAAACTTGGAGTCTATGGAGTCTATCTTGAGGATAGTATATACAGTCCACTTTCCTTTTTCTTAAGTGTTCAGACGAGAAATATGGCTATTCCATTATATCATTATATTATGGTTCCGACAGATGAAACTCTTCAAAAGAACTTCGAGGCATTGTTTACCTTAAAGGATCTTTTATTCAAGTAGCATAAAATCGGCACTTAGATAATCGAAGCCAAAAACTGAATTCTCCTCCCCTGGGCACATAGTATCAAAGCACAATTCCCTCCTCCAATTTACAGTCATAAATCACATTCCCCAATTAGCCTGAAGCGAGGGCTTCCTCTCCAGCTCTCCAGACCACCAATTCTTTATCATCTCTGATTTCAACAACCTTGATTCTCACACTAGGTTCAGTGTTGTTATGTCTAGCTGGACTCTCATTCACATCCCCCCCTCCCCAGCATCATCTAACTCTAAAAACGAAAGAAAGAAAATGGCTACATTTCCATTTGTTGTCAATGCAAAAACATCCGATGTTAGCAGCGTTGATACAAGGTTTTACTCTTGATTGGGTGAACTTCTATATGTTTGCATAGTGAGTATCTTGTATGGTGTTCTACTTATACAGACCACCAGAAAGCAGTAGTGATTACCACAGAGAATATACTCTATGTAAAACAAAGAAATAAACATTACAAGAGAGTGGGGCTTTGGTCACATGATTCTGGCTGCCATCTTGGCTTTTTTGATCCTGCAAATACCCCTGATTGCCAAACTAACATATGAAGAGAAATGTAATTAATTTTCCCATGCTTCTTACACATTCCTTTCAGTTTGGCAATGCAATGCTGTGATTTTGTTTTTTAAAAAAGTATGAAAATGTATACATTAAGAGAAACTATATACCAATGTAGTCCCTGAATGAGAAGACACATTTAGAAAAAAATGTGCATATGAAGGGGTGATGATGCATGCAACATTGGTATGAATATTTCTGTGTATAACAGTAACAGAAAGTAGAACGCAGATTCATCCACCCTTCTGGAGGATGGGAAAGAGGTCCATGATTTCCAGTGATGCATCTTTTGGCTGGAGGCTATATATTTCATTTCATTTTAATGATTTTTTTTCTTTGGAATGGTGTGCCAGCACAAGAAGCAAAGTGGAATATATCAGCTGCTAAAGAAACAGAGGACTTAGTTATCAATGGTATGGGATAGAATAGAATAGAATAGAATTTTTCATTGGCCAAGTGTGATTGGACACACAAGGAATTTGTCTCCAGTGTGTAAGCTCACAGTGTACATAAAAGCAACAAGTTATAGATCATAAATCATAAGATACAATCATAATCATAAGATACAAACAAGTGATAATCATTAAGATTATGAGGACGTTGATTTCAGAGGACTTTAAAAATAGACTGCTCTTGTAAATGATAAATTGTGTGTTAAACAGATCTTCTGACAATGTTTTGTTCCCATTTTTCGTTCTTTCAAAGAGGTTTGACTGCGGTTGTCAAGTGGACAAACCTTTGAGTTTCTGCGTTCAGATGCTCCTTCTCATACTCGGGATCTCTCAGCTGCCTTAGAAATCCAGAAACATATATTTTCAACCTTCTTCTGACCATTGTTCACATGATGACTTTATAGAAATAATGTCCTCCAGTTGGGGTTGATACTTGTACACAATCTCCATAGTCCTTTATAAAAGTACAGTTCTGATCCAATCGAATAAATTGGACTTCTGCGTTGTGATCCCTGCTGGAAGCTTATAAGAACAGGACCAAGAACTCTTCAACTTTCTTATAGTCTTTCTTCCTGAATTTGTACTGAATATCTGTTAGCTTTCATTGATAGTTGAGTTAATCCTCAACTAGAAGAGCTGCGGTGGCGCAGTGGTTAGAATGCAGTATTGCAGGCTGACTCTGCCGATTGTCAGGAGTTCGATCCTGACTGGCTTGAGGTTGACTCAGTCTTCCAGCCTTCTGAGGTCGTAAAAATGAGGACCCAGATTGTTGGGGTCAATATGCTGACCCTGGAAACTGTTTAGAGAGGGCTGTAAAGCACTATGAAGCAGTATATAAGTGCCAATCCTAAACTCTGCATCCAAGAAATGAGATTGGATGGACTTTTCTAGAATGGGACCTTTGCATGCTCTACAAAGGACTTTTTGCTGAAATCAAATTTTTAACATTAACTTTATTTTTAAGGATCCTGAGGGAGTCAGGAGGCAAGGAAGCACTGGGATATTTTCCTGGCAAAACAGGAAGGAAATGGAAGGACAGGAAAAAAAATTACCTACATTTAGAAACCAGACCTATTTACTATTGATAGTAAAAGCTGTGGAGAGCTGAGGTAGAACTCAGGCACCACTTCTAGATTACTAGGCACATTTGTAATTATTGGTTCCTTGTTACCAAGGGTTTTCTTCAGAAAATGTCTGTTAATTATTTCAGGATATCACCAGCAATGTTGATTAAAAAAAAACACACACACAATGAAGATTGATGTCAACACACTGCATTAAATTAGAACGGCCCCAGATCACTCAAAACATTCTATTCTATACAGTATCTGGCATATTGAATTTGTGACAAATTCTGCTGAATAAATTAGCGCCCTTGAAATGGAATTAATTAAATCAGTATTAAAAATGCATCGAGTGCTTAGTATTCTATTGTGAGAAAGAATGGAGAACAGGATCTTTTGGCAAATGTATCTCACCCACAGGAATAAAACTGTCGTTAACAACTCGCAGCAGTTTTAAATAGCATTACTTAATGCATTGGCAATTTATTGAAATTTACGGTAAAACTGCTAAATGTCTCAGATTGCTTTATTAACTAGCCACGCTGGAGACTTTGGGCCTGGTTTTGAAAAAAGAAGTAAAATATTGTAAAATATTTTCGCAGGCCTCTGCAACTCAGTAAAATCCTTGTCATGTGACGCTACTAGGGACAAGGAAGACAAAGAAAAGCCTTTGCTAGAGAAGTATTAAAGCTCAATCACATGCACCTAGTTGCACTTTTGAAGCCTGGACAGAAAAGCAACGGGCTCACAGTCGCTCGTGCTTTAGTCACTTCCCATTTTGATTACTGCAATGCACTCTATACAAGCCTCCCCTTGAAGATTACCTGGAAGCTGCAACTGGTTCAGAATGCAGTGGCATTTGCAGTTTTGGGTGTCCTGTAATTCACCTGAGTAACACCATTGCTATGTGAACACCATAGAAGATACTCACTAATTCTCTAATACTCACTAATTCTCTTTAAATAAAAAGCAAGGAAAGGGGAGGCATATCCAGAGTTTCAAGCTTCTTCTACTGTAACCTGCAATAAAGATTATTTTAGTATTCATGATTTTGGTGTCCAGGTCTGACTTGCCTTATATGGTTGCCACATATAGACCATTACAGCTTTCAGACATCCATCCAAGATCTTGAGAGCATCTCCACCTGGGACCAGCAATATATAGCTTGGTATCTTCAGCGTACTGGTGATGCCTCACCCCAAACTAATGAATAATCTCCCAAACAGCTTCCTATAGACATGGGATGATAGGGGCGAGAGAATTAGTCACTGCAGAATCTCACAAGTGTGATACTCAGTTGCAAATTTCCTTTCTACAGAGTCCTGCCTATGGAAAGTCCACTTGGAAAATGTCGTTGTGGCTTTCTCTGAAACTTCAAGCGGTCCATGGAAGCTTATCTAAAACAGTTTGCACACCGTTTAAGGCAAATAATGTGTTTAACCTAGGCAAATCATATGTACTGTAGGGTTCATGTTAAAACTAATCCTCTTTAGAGATTTCTCTGCAAAACAGATGCCATCAGTGAAGCATTAAGATATGCTTAGCTACCTTTTCTCATTCTCTGGAAAATGTAATCTGCTTGTCTAGATGGAAAGGTGATGATTTGAAAAAAAGCTCCCTATTTTAGGACTGCCTTGACAGCAGCCGGGTCTTCTAAAGATGGGTCGAAATGCAATTTCCTCAGGAGGACATCAGGCTGAGAAAGGCTGCTCTAGGCCAGAGGCCAGACACGTATTCCGTCAAAGACGTTTTGAAATATTGCAGTCATTTCAATGATTTAATCTCAGTCATTTCACTCTGAAGTCTTAGATGAATTCACTGAAATTTCTGCAAGATTTAGGGATCTCATGAAAATTTGACCTTTAGGAACATTATGTTAATATGAATTTAATTTGGCAGCACCAGAGGAATGGTGGTTATCCTGATACCACCAGTTTTGGCAAACCCTTCTTTGGGACTGTTGTTGTTGTTAGTTGCGAAGTCGTGTCCGGCCCATCGCGACCCTATGGACAACGTTCCTCCAGGCCTTCCTGTCCTCTACCATCTTCTGCAGTCCATTTAAGCTCACTCATACTGCTTCAGTGACTCCATCCAGCCACCTCATTCTCTGTCGTCCCCTTCTTCTCTTGCCCTCAATCTTTCCCAGCATTAGGCTCTTCTCCAGTGAGTCCTTCCTTCTCATTAGGTGGCCAAAGTATTTGAGTTTCAGCTTCAGGATCTGGCCTTCTAAAGAGCAGTCAGGGTTGATCTCCTATAGGACTGACTGGTTTGATCACCTTGCAGTCCAGGGGACTCGCAGGAGTCTTCGCCAGAACCATTGGGACTGTTAATCAGCTGCTAATCAATAACTGGTTTTCAACGCTTGTTTTGAGTTGCAAAGGATCAAATGAACATTACAGAAATACATTTTATACTCTGGCCATTAGTGTAAGACTAGATAGGCAATTCACTATCTGCATAGTGTCCCTCTTTTTTTTTAATAGTGAATGTTTTTTGTTGATTTGAGCAAAAATAACAGAAAATGCTGATGGCTTCCAGAGCAATATTGGAATAACTTATTGAGAATAAATATGGCCTGTAGATGGTGCAAGCAAGCTAGGTTCTCACATCAATAATATTGCTCATCTAACATCATTCTATTTTCACTCTGCTCTGTTGCAATGTTTACATTCCATTTGAGTTAATTTATTCTGTTGTTCATCTATCGTTGGCGATGGAGACCTCAACACCATTCCTCACATTAAAATAAATGCGGTGTGTCTGAAGATGGCTGGCCAGGCCAATTTGGGCATGGAATGTCCTGGCACACGTTCGGCAAATGTGCAGACACTGCAGTTGTTGTACTGATAGCTCTAGACTTGCATAGCAATCAGGCCCCAAGAACCAAGAACAACAAGTGGAATCACTTCTGAGTATTTCTGTATTGTTGTTCACCTAAAGACAGAATCTTGTCAGACTAATGCAACTCTCTGCATAACTATAGTTATATTCTGGGAACTGCTGGGGAGGAACCATTTTAACTCTCTTCTGCCAGCCAAACTTTCCAAGCTCTGCTGCCTCTTTGTCCTCTGGGAAGCATCCCTGCTCTTCTGGGAATCCAGACTACATTCCACCACAACAGTTCGTGCTTATAATGTTCTTCCGCAGCGTGCCTTACTTTATAAGTTTAACAGTCTTTATGGATTAGGCTATGCAGGTAGAGCGATTTCTCTGGTGGTTGTATTTATCTGAAACAACTTCAGGGAGGTCTTTAATTCCTGTAACGTTTCTTTTGCCCTCCATGTGAGTAGAGAGTTTCCCAAAAAGGAGCTGATTGAGTATGCACTCATTTGGCATAGGGATGACATGACCTGCCTACCAGATCTGTGCTCTCTTCAGCAGTTTGTAGATTGATGATAGATTTGGTGTGGAGAGAACTTCAATATC
>NW_015387453.1:214951-230168 GCF_001527695.2 Protobothrops mucrosquamatus | reverse complement strand
TGGTCAAAGTTAAATTGGTGCTAGATAAGAGTCAATGGAATTCATGGGGGGGGCTGGACTTAGGTCTCTTGTGGCAACACAATGACTCTAAACTGATGAGACATTTAATTCCACCTTCTAGCTCAGCCTGCTCTTCTTCTACAGTTGACTATTCCGGAGAAGGTGCATGACTTTGTTCTTTGAACATTAATGGCGAGTCCAAAGTTGACACAAGTTATAGAAAATGTGTCCATACTGGTAGGCTTCAATTTATGACTGGTTGCTTAGTGACCATTCAAAGTTTTGATGTACATCTCTGGGAGGGAGGGGTACTTACAACCTACATTTGGGTGCATTTACTGCTGTTTGCAGCATCCCACAGCCACGTGATTGCGTTTTATGATGGTTTTGTCAAAACCAGCATTTACCTCTTTTATGACTGCAGTGTTCGCTTAACAGCCACTACAAAAAGGCCAAAAAAAATGAGTCAGTTACATATGTGATTTAATTAACAACTCTCGTTACTTATGACCATAATGGGAAGGCTTCCTTATGGTTGTAACTCGAGGACTACCCTACTGACTACAGATTTGCATCTTTGACTCTAAGCCAGCATGCAGGGCACAGTCATAGGCGTTTATGCTGAATGCCGTAGTGAATATCAGTGCACTTACTGTATGAATGCATCAACTGCTTGCTTTGCTAAAGGGCAGTCTTTTAGAAACATGGATGGTTGGCTGTTTTCTTTGGGGGGGGGAAAAGCACATTAAAGCATGCTTCTTTTGATAGTGTCCGTTACAGACTCTTGACTGAGAAAGCAATCAAATCAAGCATAGAAAACTCTCTTCTGATGCAAAACTACAGGATATTATTGTTCAGCTAAAGATTCATTCTCTGGCACTTTGCAACTTTAACGAAATGACCGAAGTATTTCTAAGCTTGTCAAATGAGTGAAAAAGGGTTTATTCAGCAAGAGTTCCATAAACGTTCCTGTAAATCCAAATTAACTCCTCTCAATTCCTGGCAAATAGATGGGGAAGAAATGGAGGTAGTGACAGATTTTATCTTACTGGGCTCCAAGATAACCGCAGATGGGGACTGCAGCCAAGAAATTAAAAGACGCTTGCTCCTGGGGAGGAAAGCTATGGCAAATCTAGACAGCATACTAAAAAGCAGAGACATCACCCTGCCAAAAAAAGTGTGTATAGTCAAGGCCATGGTTTTCCCAGTCGCAATGTATGGTTGTGAAAGTTGGACCATAAGAAAGGCTGGGCACCAAAGAATTGAGGCCTTTGAACTATGGTGCTGGAGAAGACTCCTGTGAGTCCCCTGGACTGCAAGGCGTTCAAACCGGTCAGTCCTAGAAGAGATCAACCCCGACTGCTCTTTAGAAGGCCAGATCCTGAAGTTGAAACTCAAGTACTTTGGCCACCTAATGAGAAGGAAGGACTCACTGGAGAAGGGCCTAATGCTGGGAAAGATCGAGGGCAATAGAAGAAGGGGACGATAGAGAATGAGGTGGCTGGATGGAGTCACTGAAGCAGTAGAAGTGAGCTTAAATGGACTCCAGAAGATGGTAGAGGACAGGAAGGCCTGGAGGAACATTGTCCATGGGGTCACGATGAGTCGGACACGACTTCGCAACTAACAACAACAACAAACATTTCTAGAGAGGTAGAGCAGATCTGAACAACTTTATTTGATGGGTGGGGTGATGGTTTATAGCTATTTATTTGGCCTCTAAGCCAAACAAAAGTTGGTCACAACCCTGAAGAGAAAAAAAATTAGATCAATTGGGGAGTTGACTTTCTTTTTAAAAAAACTAAAAATAATTAAGGATACCTAAATAAAATGCTGCCCCACATCACCATTTTGTCTTATTGAAGTATGATGGCCACCATGAAGTTCTGATCATGAAATCTTGAGAGATCTGGCAGAACAAAAATTAGACTGGGATTGCATGTGGCTCTTAGAGTAGGTATAGTATGATGAATTTAGTAAGATGAATAGCTGATCTGGAACAAGTTAAGGTATTATTATTATTATTATTATTATTATTATTATTATTATTATTATTATTATTATTATTATTATTATTATTATTATTATTATTATTTAGGACATATTGTCTACAGCTATGTTCTGATTTGAAGGACACCAAGCTGGTCTACTGTAATGGAAAAGACACAAACTGGATAGAGGTTTAGGGCAATAATACGAAATCTTTTTCAAGCTGAGTGCTGCACATGACCTTTGGATTGCATTCTGGGGATTGCATTTATAAAGTTGGATGCATCAGGGCAAGGAATTGACAGGATCTTAGATAAAAATAGAAATTAATGAATCAACTTGATTGGATTGCACATGAAAGCTAAATAAATTAAGTTTTTTTTTGACTGAATATTAAAAACTCCTGGCTTTGAGGACCTGATTTATGTTTCATTTTCTGATGAACATGTCTAGGGAGATGCAGGACTTCAGATCCAAAACCAGAAAAATGCATTGGAGCAGATATGGACACTCATGCTGCATTATTGATTGGAAGTTGAATAGCCAATGGCACTGAATATTCTGCTTCTCATGACCTAGGACCACAAGGGGGCAGTAGCGTGTAGATAGACTTTAAGAATTATTTTTCATTCTGTCTGCTCTTTGTCTACTCTAACAATATTGCTAATTTGTTTAAGAAATTCCTAATACCGGTAGTACCTTTCTCCCCAGGGATCTACACACAAATATTCCTGGATTCTACTCTTGATGGGGTATAGCTGGCTTGTGCTAGATTTTGCTTCTGCCTGTAATATATTTCCTGTAAATATATTCCCCTTTCTGATGTAGTTACAAAACCCACCTGGAAGGTGATGGTCTCAGGGATGCTCACCTGCAAACATAAAATGCTTCAAGCTCCAATGCGGCATCTCTGTATAGAAAGTACATCTTTTCCTGAGCTTGTGTTGTAGCTTGTCATCCCAGGAATTTATGCGTCCTATATCCTTGTAGATAAGTCCTTCTGCAAATAAATCAACCCTTGACATTTTCTCAAGCTTCCATTTTCACAGTTTGCTTGGGGGAAGAGCATATTTTTCATGGTATTTTTGTTAAAAAATTCAAAGGTTGACTCATCTCTGGATGGACTTATATGTGAGTAAATACAGGAATACGGATGCTTTTTAAAAATATATTAGTGCATATGATCATGGATAAAGCCCATCTGCAGATAAGCTGACCCTTGAATCTGGATTTTCTTAATGCTCACATGATTCATTTAACAACTGCAGAGATTTGCTTAATAACCATGGAGAAAAAAAGTTGTAGAGTTGGACACAATTCATCTAAAGCTACCTTGTTTAGCAATGGAAATTCCGCAGGATCCAGTCTGGGTCGGTCTCTCTAGCAGCCCAAGTCTGAAAGCTCAGAAGACTACATCCAGATTGGATCCTGCAACATTATCCTGGGGCGCCTATATTTGCTTTCATTCGTAACGGAAATTCTACTCCTAATTTTCGTTGTAAGTTGAGGACCACTGTATGCCTTTTTTTTGCTAGTGACTATTTGTAAATATGAGAGCCAATTTGGTGCAGCGGTTGAGTAGAAACCAGGAGAGTTCTTGTCCCATCATAGATACAAAGCCATTTGGGTGACCTTGAGCCAGTCCCTTTCTCTCAGCCCTAGGAAGGAGCCAATGGCAAAGCACTTGTGAAAAACCTTGCCAAGAAAACTGCAGGGAATTATCCAGTCAGTCTTCGAGAACTGGACATGATTGAACAGAAGACAAAGAAATGTAAATATGCTGCATAGAACTTAAANTTGTCCCATCATAGATACAAAGCCATTTGGGTGACCTTGAGCCAGTCCCTTTCTCTCAGCCCTAGGAAGGAGCCAATGGCAAAGCACTTGTGAAAAACCTTGCCAAGAAAACTGCAGGGAATTATCCAGTCAGTCTTCGAGAACTGGACATGATTGAACAGAAGACAAAGAAATGTAAATATGCTGCATAGAACTTAAAGACTTTATCATAGGTTTCATTGTTAATCATATTAAATACAAATGACCTCTCGTTTATTTCCTGCGTCGGATGAGGAGAGTCCATCTTTCTCCTTCTGTCCTGGCCACTTTTTTTACAGAGGCATGATTGAGAGCGTCTTAACAAGCTGCATCACTATCTGGTTTGGTGGTAGCAGAGCCTCAGATAGAAGGTCCATACAGAGAGTGGTAAGGATAGCTGACATTATAGGAAGCTCACTTCCCCTTATTCAGGATGCTGTTTACAAGCGCTATGTGCTTAGAGCTTGAAGCATCGTTAGAAACCCCACACACCCACTTCACGGTTTCTGTTGCTCCCCTCTGGGAGGAGGTTTTGAAGTATTTATAGCAGAACTACTAGATTCGGTAACAGCTTTATTCCTTATGCCATCTGTCTGGTAAATTCGCAGGATTGTTTTTTCTCACCATATATGTGTATACTGTACATCCGAACTAGACTGTGTTATTTCTCTGGGCCATATATGTATGTGTATGTGTGTATGTGCATAATTTATTTTGACATGTTTATGCAATGTATATTGGAGGTTATCCTTTGAGAGCTGTATGCAACAAAATCTCATTTTAATATATATTGATTAGTGTACTTTTAAAGTGACAATAAAGTTATTATTATGTTCTATTCTTATATGTGTTTCTGTACCTTCTTTAGCAAACATTTTAACATTTGGCAAATACATATATAGTATTTCACATCTATTTTCTAAGCTAGAATTTCTGGCCAAGACTTACTGCTGATCAGAAGGATGCATTGCATACATGAATTCTTGCAATGTGGTTTACTCAGGAAATTCCCTACGCAAGAAATGGGAGTGTGATCTGGATTCAAATGAGAAAACCTAATTTGGAGCACACAAATGCAGGAAAAGATGCAAGTTTTTGTTTTTTGCTTTTATTAACTGAATGTAATGCCCCCCAAACAAACAGTGCACAAAGTTATAAAGAAAGACTATAAATGAATATTAAAATAACCCAAAACATTCAGGATACATATACATATACAGTATGCGTATGTATGGACGTTTCGCATAAGGAAATCCTTATGCAAAACTTATGAAAGTTTTGCATAAGGATTTCAGTGAGCGACAGCCATATTTCACTGTATTTGCCCATAGGTGATCTACACTATGCTGATAAGTTATTCATAAGTTGCTACTAATTAATATTAAATCTCCAGATTATAAGATAGTTGGTACCATGTATTTATCTTTCCAATGTTGAATATTAAGTATTTTAATAAATAAGTTATAAGGCACTGAGGATATGCTGTCTTTATCCACATGTCAATTTCCAAATTCAATGAACTACAGTTAAAAAAGATGAACTTCTGAGAATATGATAGCTTGTCTCAAACTGAGTCAATGTATATTACGATGTGCCTTCTTTAAGAATTTGCCAACAGGTGAGATTACGACTGTTCTGAATCAGGTTGCACAGACCTTCAAAACAGGATTGGACTAATGAAAACAGACACATATTACTGCACATACAGTGCTGCTAAGTTGGGTTTTTATTTTCTGGATACCCATTATGATGAATTGCATGGTTTCCATATTGAACTTGAGAGGTCTGAGATAGTGATTCGCCTATGTCAGACAAGCATTGTACATTAATTTACGTTGTTCTTGGCACTCTAAAGACCAGTGTATTAGTTTGAGACTCTTTCCCATAATAGGAATTGTTCAATCACAGGTAAGTGATTTTCTAAGTCAAGTGATTTATGGGCTTTAGGACCAGTGGGCAGCCGATCTGCATTGCTTGGAAGATGAAGTGGTCAGAGAAGAGTTTGCTGAAGTCCACGGAGTAGCCTTGCAGGACAGTCTTCAGAACACACGCATCTATTGTTATCTGGGTTAGACAGATGGGAGAATTAGATTTATGCCCATAGCAATGGCTCACCAGAACTTTTCAGAGTTATGCAACTTTTGATGTTAATGGAGCACTTCTGGGAAAAAGGAGGTAGAGAAGACTCCTGCGAGTCCCCTGGACTGCAAGGCGATCAAACTGCTCAGTCCTAGAGATCAGCCCTGACTGCTCTTTAGAAGGCCAGATCCTGAAGTTGAAAATCAAGTACTTTGGCCACCTAATGAGAAGGAAGGACTCACTGGAGAAGAGCCTAAGGCTGGGAAAGATTGAGGGCAATAGAAGAAGGGGACGACAGAGAATGAGGTGGCTTGATGGAGTCACTGAAGCAGTAGGCGTGAGCTTAAATGGACTCTAGAAGATGGTAGAGGACAGGAAGGCCTGGAGGAACGTTGTCCATGGGGTCGTGATGGGTCGGACATGACGTCGCAACTAACAACAGCAACAACAAAGTAGGTAAAACTTTATTTGGCCCAAGATTCTATCTATCACGTTCATGGACAGTCAGTTACTATCTATTAGTTTACTGCCTGTGTATCTCAGCCCTCTCCAAGAAATCAGCTCCAGAGGAAGATTAAAACTGCTTTTACCTGGTAGTCCTCGACTTATGACCGTAATTGAGCCTGTTGCAGTTATAAGTTGGGGCATCATGTGATTGGACCTGATTTTTGGGGACACTTTTGTTGCAGTTGTTAAATGAATGTCAGTCCTGAAGCAAACACTACGGTCATTAAACTCATGAAAACTCATCTGTTCCGTGCGGCCGGCCTGGCGTAGTTTTGATTGGGTTTTGTTAGGGGTTTTATATTTTAGAGCAGGCTTTTATGTAATATTTACTGTGATTTTTATTATTGCCTGTTCACCGCCCTGAGTCCCGTAAGGGAGATAGGGCGGTATATAAATTTAAATAATAATAATAATAATAATAATTAAACAAAGGCTGTGGTCATTAAATGAATCAATTTTCCCCAAAGGTGAAAAGGAAAACAGAAAAAAAGGAAGATGCGGTTAGATTGAGAGAATCCTTGGAGGAAGCAACATTAGTATGTGCTCTTTAGAGCAAGGCCAAGCTGGAACAGAGGAAAGAATTATGCTATCCCACCAGAAGCGATGTCTGAACTTTCTAACTTTCCCTCCAGGCCAAGGAAAGGGAGATTCCCTAATAGTTCATATTTTAAAATGTGGATTTTATTTTGGAACCAATAGCCTGTGAAACGCACTGATAGGATTCACGCCTTTTTAATGTAGTTTGTTTTTTGCTTAGCAGGTGCTTAGCCATCAATGGCTTACAGTTAGTGTGATAAAAACCCGACTAAAAATCCCTATTTAAGGAAACGATGATTTAACACAACGGATAAATTCAGTCATCAGAGACCACATTCTCACAAAAGGCATTTAGGATTATATTTCAAATGCATTTGAGCAAGCAGCTGAACTGAACCTTCACCAACCTGCTGTTCGGCAGAAGAAAAATACAAAGTATTGCCGATAAATATGAGCACAAAGAGAATGGACCGCAAAAGTTGGGACTTTATTTTCTATAGAGTGGGTAGCAACGCTTTTTTTTCTGGTTTACAAAAAATGTGGTTTTGTATCCAAAGTCAGGATAAAGGACCATTGCCATAACAAATGCAATAGCTCAATTTTAGCTTTGGCTGCAGAGACTGGAAAAAAAGCATTCTCTGGAGGTAGCTATGATGATGATGATGATGATGATGATGATGATAATAATAATAATAATAATAATAATAATAATAATAATAATAATAATAATAATAGCAGCAATAAATTGGAAGGGGCATTGGAGGTCATCTAGTTCAACCCCCTGCTCAGGCAGGAAACCCTATACCATTTTGGACAAATGGCTGTCCAGTCTCTTCTTAAAAACTTCAGAGTGTTGGAGCATTCACCACTTCTGGAGGCAGGTTGTTCCACTGGTTAATTGTTCTGTCAGGAAGTTTCTCCTTAGTTCTAGGTTGCTTCTCTCCTTGATTAGTTTCCATCCGTTGCTTCTTGTCCTGCCNTTGTCCCATCATAGATACAAAGCCATTTGGGTGACCTTGAGCCAGTCCCTTTCTCTCAGCCCTAGGAAGGAGCCAATGGCAAAGCACTTGTGAAAAACCTTGCCAAGAAAACTGCAGGGAATTATCCAGTCAGTCTTCGAGAACTGGACATGATTGAACAGAAGACAAAGAAATGTAAATATGCTGCATAGAACTTAAAAGACTTTATCATAGGTTTCATTGTTAATCATATTAAATACAAATGACCTCTCGTTTATTTCCTGCGTCGGATGAGGAGAGTCCATCTTTCTCCTTCTGTCCTGGCCACTTTTTTTACAGAGGCATGATTGAGAGCGTCTTAACAAGCTGCATCACTGTCTGGTTTGGTGGTAGCAGAGCCTCAGATAGAAGGTCCATACAGAGAGTGGTAAGGATAGCTGACATTATAGGAAGCTCACTTCCCCTTATTCAGGATGCTGTTTACAAGCGCTATGTGCTTAGAGCTTGAAGCATCGTTAGAAACCCCACACACCCACTTCACGGTTTCTGTTGCTCCCCTCTGGGAGGAGGTTTCAAAGTATTTATAGCAGAACTATTAGATTCTGTAACAGCTTTATTCCTTATGCCATCTGTCTGGTAAATTCGCAGGATTGTTTTTTCTCACCATGTATATGTATACTGTACATCCGAACTAGACTGTGTTGTTTCTCTGGGCCATATATGTGTGTGTATGTGAATATATGCATAGTTTATTTTGACATGTTTATGCAGTGTATATTGGAGGAGGTTATCCTTTGAGAGCTGTATGCAACAAAATCTCATTTTAATATATACTGATTAGTGTACATTTAAAGTGACAATAAAGTTATTATTATGTTCTATTCTTACATGTGTTTCTGTACCTTCTTTAGCAAACATTTTAACATTTGGCAAATACATACTGTATATAGTATTTCACATCTATTTTCTAAGCTAGAATTTCTGGCCAAGACTTACTGCTGATCAGAAGGATGCATTGCATACATGAATTCTTGCAATATGGTTTACTCAGGAAATTCCCTATGCAAGAAATGGGAGTGTGATCTGGATTCAAATGAGAAAACCTAATTTGGAGCACACAAATGCAAGAAAAGATGCATGTTTTTATTTTTTCCTTTTATTAACTGAATGTAATGCCCCCCAAACAAACAGTGCACAAAGTTATAAAGAAAGACTATAAATGAACATTAAAATAACCCAAAACATTCAGAATACATATACATATACAGTATGCATATGTATGGACGTTTCGCATAAGGAAATCCTTATGCAAAACTTATGAAAGTTTTGCATAAGGATTTTAGTGAGCGACAGCCATATTTCACTGTATTTGCCCATAGGTGATCTACACTATGCTGGTAAGTTATTCATAGGTTGCTACTAATTAATATTAATTCTCCAGAATATAAGATAGTTGGGACCATGTATTTATCTTTCCAATGTTGAATATTTTAATAAATAAGTTATAAGGCACTGAGGATATGCTGTCTTTATCCACATGTCAATTTCCAAATTCAATGAACTACAGTTAAAAAAGATGAACTTCTGAGAATATGATATCTTGTCTCAAACTGAGTCAATGTATATTAAGATGTGCCTTCTTTAAGAATTTGCCAACAGGTGAGATTACAACTGTTCTGAATCAGGTTGCACAGACCTTCAAAACAGGATTGGACTAATGAAAACAGACACATATTACTGCACATCCAGTGCTGCTAAGTTGGGTTTTTATTTTCTGGATACCCATTATGATGAATTGCATGGTTTCCATATTGAACTTGAGAGGTCTATGATATAGTGATTCGCCTATGTCAGACAAGCATTGTACATTAATTTACGTTGTTCTTGGCACTCTAAAGACCACAGTGTATTAGTTTGAGACTCTTTCCCATAATAGGAATTACAGGTAATTACATCAATCACAGGAAAGTGATTTTCTAAGTCAATTGATTTATGGGCTTTAGGACCAGTGGGCAGCCAATCTGCATTGCTTGGAAGATGAAGTGGTCAGAGAAGAGTTTGCTGAAGTCCACGGAGTAGCCTTGCAAGACAGTCTTCAGAACACACGCATCTATTGTTATCTGGGTTAGACAGATGAGAGAATTAGATTTATGCCCATAGCAATGGCTCACCAGAACTTTTCAGAGTTATGCAACTTTTGATGTTGATGGAGCACTTCTGGGAAAAGGGAGGTAGACTCCTGCGAGTCCCCTGGACTGCAAGGCGATCAAACCGGTCAGTCCTAGAGGAGATCAACCCTGACTGCTCTTTAGAAGGCCAGATCCTGAAGTTGAAACTCAAGTACTTTGGCCTCCTAATGAGAAAGAAAGGACTCACTGGAGAAGAGCCTAATGCTGGGAAAGATTGAGGGCAATAAAAGAAGGGGACGACAGAGAATGAGGTGGCTGGATGGAGTCACTGAAGCAGTAGGTGTGAGCTTGAACAGACTCCAGAAGATGGTAGAGGACAGGAAGGCCTGGAGGAACATTGTCCATGGGGTTGCGATGGGTCGGACATGACTTCGCAACTAACAACAGCAACAACAAAGTAGGTAAAACTTTATTTGGCCCAAGATTCTATCTATCACGTTCATGGAGAGTCAGTTACTATCTGTTAGTTTACTGCCTGTGTATCTCAACCCTCTCCAAGAAATCAGCTCCAGAGGAAGATTAAAACTGCTTTTACCTGGTAGTCCTTGACTTATGACCGTAACTGAGCCTGTTGCAGTTGTAAATTGGGGTATCATGTGACTGGACCTGATTTTGGGGGGCACTTTTGTGGCAGTTGTTAAATGAATGTCAGTCCTGAAGCAAACACTACGGTCATTAAACAAAGGCTGTGGTCATTAAATGAATCAATTTTCCCCAAAGGTGAAAAGGAAAACAGAAAAAAAAGGAAGATGCGGTTAGATTGAGAGAATCCTTGGAGGAAGCAACATTAGTATGTGCTGTTTAGAGCGAGGCAAAGCTGGAACAAAGGAAAGAATTATGCTATCCCACCAGAAGCGATGTCTGAACTTTCTAACTTTCCCTCCAGGCCAAGGAAAGGGAGATTCCCTAATAATTCATATTTTAAAATGTGGATTTTATTTTGGAACCAATAGCCTGTGAAACGCACTGATAGGATTCACGCCTTTTTAATGTAGTTTGTTTTTTGCTTAGCAGGTGCTTAGCCATCTATGGCTTACAGTTAGTGTGATAAAAACCCGACTAAAAATCCCTATTTAAGGAAACGATGATTTAACACAACGGATAAATTCAGTCATCAGAGACCACATTCTCACAAAAGGCATTTAGGATTATATTTCAAATGCATTTGAGCAAGCAGCTGAACTGAATCTTCACCAACCTGTTGTTCGGCAGAAGAAAAATACAAAGTATTGCCGATAAATATGAGCACAAAGAGAATGGACCGCAAAAGTTGGGACTTTATTTTCTATAGAGTGGGTAGCAACGCTTTTTTCTGGTTTACAAAAATTGTGGTTTTGTATCCAAAGTCAGGATAAAGGACCATTGCAATAACAAATGCAATAGCTCAATTTCAGCTTTGGCTGCAGAGACTGGAAAAAAAGCATTCTCTGGAGGTAGCTGTGATGATGATGATGATGATGATGATGATAATAATAATAATAATAATAATAATAATAATAATAATAATAGCAATAAATTGGAAGGGGCCTTGGAGGTCATCTAGTCCAACCCCCTGGTCAGGCAGGAAACCCTATACCATTTCGGACAAATGGCTGTCCAGTCTCTTCTTAAAAACTTCCAGTGTTGGAGAATTCACCGCTTCTGGAGGCAGGTTGTTCCACTGGTTAATTGTTCTAACTGTCAGGAAGTTTCTCCTTAGTTCTAGGTTGCTTCTCTCCTTGATTAGTTTCCATCCGTTGCTTCTTGTCCTGCCTTCGGGCGCTTTGGAGAATAGCTTGACTCCCTCTTCTTTCTGGCATTTCCTCTTAACCTTATCACTGAGGAGTGTCTGTTGCCTTGACAAAGTGGCAACAACTGTATAACTGGGAGAAAAAAATCAGCTCAGCTCATTCCAGTTCACTATTTAAATAGCTGTGCAGCCGTTTTGAAGGTATGGGCCTCAGTCGAAGAGAGGGGTTGTCTTCTCTCTTTTCCCTCATTGCTGGTTTGTTAAACTAGGCCTCTCACTATTAATAAAAACTTTGGAAGGACTGAATAGGTGGATAAAAAATGCCCCATCCAGTCTGAACATCTGGCTGACAGTGCGACGAACCATAATACTGCAGAAAGACAAAAAAAAAGTCTGGATAGTGAACGTGAAGGTACCTGGAGACAGCAAAATAGAAGAGAAGGAACTGGAGAAGATAACAAAATACAAAGACCTGAAACAGAAAAAGAATGACTGTAACAAAAGAAAGCAAAGGTAGTATCAAAAGTCATTGGTGCCTTGGATGCAATCCTAAAACAACTGGAGCACTACTTGAACACCATCAGCATTGACCAATTCACCATCGGTCAATTGCAAAAGGCAGCTTTACTTGGAACAGCTTACATCCTGCGACGATACATATAACACCATAAAACATCCACATCTGCCTATCTCAGGTCCTTGGGAAGAACTTGAAAAATGCCAAATCCAGTCTGAACATCTGGCTGACCATAATACTGCAGCATCTTTATACTGGAATGCATCTTTAAGAGCGTCTAATTCATCCATTTAATAAGACAAGAAAAACAAAATGGAATTTTACAGCTCTTCTAATAAGGTTCTTGAGTCACTCCCATGGCCTCTGAGACCCATGAGACTGAAATAAATAAAATAAACACAATAACCTCCTACAACTGCAATGCAAGGAATGTTCTTATTTTTCCCCCTCTCTGTATTCTGCTTGGTAAAAGGTTATCTGGAACGAACTACCCCCCGAGATCCGGACGATTCCGGATCTCTTAACCTTCCGCCGCGCCCTCAAGACATGGCTTTTTCAACAAGCGGGCCTGACCTAGGGTGAGTTTTAAATAGGGATAATTTTTAAACAATTTTAAAGAGCCACAGCTACCAATATTTGGATTTTAATTGGTTTTTAGCAGGGGAAAATTTTTTGTACAATGTTTTTAATATGCTGTGAGCCGCCCTGAGTCCCATGGGGAGAAGGGCGGCATATAAATTTAAATATAATAATAATAATAATAATAATCTTCATTTATTTATTTAATATGTAGTCCTCTCATTCATTCTACTCCCTTCACCTATTTCCCCTACTACAAGAACCTTATGAGTTTGGTGAGTAAAAAGATGAGGGGGCCAAAATCACTCATGGATCTTCTGTGGTTGAAGCTGGATAATGCTTGTTCTCCTTGCTGCCAACCTAATATTTAATCCACTGATTTACACCCTCAAATTCTCTCAGATTTCAAGAAGGAACAGAATTCTGTAGACCAGGGCTTTTCAACCTTTTCACCCATTGTACCACTTTTAGGATATGGCAATATCCAAGTACCACCAGTCGCCTAGCAAGGTGTCAAAATGTGATGACTAAAAAAAAAAGGAAAAAAGTGATGAAGTACAGGTAGTCCTCGACTTACAACAGTTCGCTTAGTGACTGTTTGAAGTTACAATGGCGCTCTTCCTCCCATTTTCATTGTTGTGAGCATTTCTGTTGAGGATTGGCAGCGGCGGTGGGGTGGGGAGTGTTTGGTTGCAGCAGGTTTTGGTCATTTCACATGACACTGTGACCATCATAAATATGAATCAGTTGCCAAGCATCTGAATGTAAATCACAAGACCCTGGAAATCCTGCAACATTCCAGCCCTCACCAGCTCTGCAGAGCTTCAGAAATCCCACCTTTTATATCAAACGGGTCTTCAAACTTGGCTCTTTTATGACTTGTGGACTTCAACTCCCAGAATTCCTCAGCCAGCGTGCCTGGCTGAGGAATTCTGGGAGTTGAAGTCCACAAGTCATAAAAGGGCCAAGTTTGAAGACCCCTGCTTTATATGGTGCCAGACTGACCATATCAGAGCCAAAGAGAAATCAAATCAGAGGCTGAAAAAGCAGATTAGGGTGTTAGGCTATAGAGCAGGGATCTTTAAACTTGGCAGCTTTAAGACTTGTGGATTTCAACTCCCAGAATTCCTCAGGCAGCATGTCTGGCTGAGGAATTTTGGGAGTTGAAGTCCACAAGTCTTAAAGTTGTCAAGTTTAGAGACCCCTGCCATAGAGGTTCAGAATTGATCTTCGAATGAGACAAAGGTCTCAGGTGGAGATGGCCCCAGTCCTTTCTACAGTATAAGGAGAACCCCACTCAGATATTTATCAGTTGGCATTAGATAAACACTTGAACCAAGTGTGTATCTTTGTATACTAACAAAGACCCCAAGAAGCAACACAATATGGTGCACGCAACATGGAAACTTGCTAATATGTGCAGATCCTGTGTAGGACATTATTCCATATCTTCTGTAGATGAACACACAGATCTATAGACAAGGAATGAACACACACACACCTAATTCCGTTCAGAAAGTATAGAGGAACCACCAGACAGATCTGGTGTCTGTCACACACTTAGTAGTGTACTTTTGCAATGTTGGATGTAATTCAAGCATATAATGAAGGGCTACTAGTTTAAAAGAGAAACCGCACATTTGTCAGAGAGCAGAGACTGGTTATAACTGGAAGTTTGAGTGGAGATTCTTCCATTCCTGCTCAGTTTTTCATTAAAAGCAGGGGCCTTCAAACTTGGCCCTTTTATGACTTGTGGACTTCAACTCCCAGAATTCCTCAGCCAGTGTGTCTGGCTGAGGAATTCTGGGAGTTGAAGTCCACAAGTCATAAAAGGGCCAAGTTTGAAGACCCCTGATTAAAAGGGACTTTAACTCCCACCTCCAGTTTTATCCTCACAACAACCCTGTCAGGTAGACTAGGCTGAAAGAATATGCTGGACTCAAAAGTCAACCAGGGCCTTTTGCATGGCTGAATGGAGGACATGAACCTGGAATTGCCAGATTCCAGTTCAACCCATTTTGTCTTTATGGCAAATGTGGGCTTGCCACGGTCTGTTGTGGGAACGTTCCCCTTGCATTAAAAGGATTAAAAGTACCGGAGAACAGAAAGACAATACAATGTGTTTTTTTGTATGCCGAAAGGCTAAGGAAACGAGAGTGTTTCCTTTGCCTGTCAGCTCAACCCTGCAATAAAAAGTTAAGCAACAGGCACCATCTTTCAACGAGCGTTACTCAATCGCATAACGAGGCGATGAAATCCGCAGATCTGGCACGCCGCGGAAGCGACCTTGAAGGCTCATCTCCCACGCGTGACACGG
>NW_015387453.1:211836-213420 GCF_001527695.2 Protobothrops mucrosquamatus | reverse complement strand
GGCTGTTCGCGCGTGTGTCCGTTTGCGCGTTGCGTGCAGAGTTTCAGGCTGTTCGCGTGTGTGTGTCCGTTTGCGCGTTGCGTGCAGGGTTGCGGGATGCGCCACGTGCCGCCGCCACCTTCGCCTCGGGCCGCATCTCGCCGTCTCCCGCTCTGCAGTGCAGGCCGACGGCCGGCAGGTGTCGCCGCCGAGCCTGCTTTATAAAAAAAAAAAAAGGCCAGGCTGCTGCGCGTTGCCACCGTCGCGCTGTCGGCAGAGGCAGACGCGGTTACAAACTCCGCTTGGATCTCATTCCCGCCCTGGATCGCCCTTTCTCTCTCGAGCTCTCTGAAACAGCCGCCCCCTCGCCCCGCGCGCTCTGCGGTACTTCTCTAAAGGTCGCTTGCAGGGGAGGGCGGGCAGCGCTGCCTCCCGGCGGATCCCCGGCGCAGTTTTTCCATCTTCTGCTCTTGGATCCCCGGGAAAGAAGGACGCTCAGGGGCTGCCCGAGACGTCTGGCGAAGTGAGAGCCGAGAAAGAGCCCGAAGTAGGGGGTGGATTTCCAAGCTCAGCCGTCGGGACTTGGCCGGGTGTGTTGGAGAAGCGCAAACGCGAGCTGGAGAGGGGTGAGTGGCTCTATCAAAGAAGCGGAGGGTCGGTTTGCTGGAGATCATCCTTGCCCTATCTGGGGTGGAGGACGTGTGGGGGGGAGAAATTAATGACTTAATTATTTTTTCCCCCTATGAGGGTGCTGCTTTGCGGGAAAATGATACAAAGACGCTCCCGACACTGCCCTTCTAACTGTTCCTCCACGGATGCAAATCCCCGTTCAGTACAGGTGGTCCCCGACTTGCGACCACAATCGAGCCCAGAATTTATGTTGCTAAGTGAGACATTTGTGAAGTGAGTTTTGCACCATTTTATCAGCCGCAGCTGTTCAAGTGAATCATTGCAGTTACCTCAGTAACGCAGTTGTTAAGTGAATCTGGCTTCCCCGTTGACTTGGCTTGTCGCAAAAGAGGATCGCGTGACCCCTAGGACACTGCAGCCGTCATCAATATGAGTCAGTGGCCAAGCTTCTGAGTTTTGATCACGTGACCGTGGGGATGCTGCAGCAGTCCTAAGTGTGTAAAATGGTCATGAGTCACCTTTTTCAGTGCCATTGTAACTTCGAACGGTTACTAAATGAACTGTTGTTGTAAGTCGAGGACTATCTGTAAGGGAGCATGAGATGGGAGAAGGGGGTGTTCCTATAGGTTCAAGAAGAAAAAACTTGCAGGGGGGTCAATTGTCCCAGTAAAGTAACCAGCTACGGCTTCAGCAGAATATTCAAACTCAGCCGTTGTCATTTCATTAACCTGTAGAGGTTAAAATAACCCGGCTGTTTTAACATACCTGGGAACTGAGATCTGCAGAATACCTTAAGGACTTGTAACCTGGGTTGGAGCAACATCTTTGCCAAACCTGAAGGAAAAAACAGGACTCTCCAAGTTCATATATGTCTGTTTTAAAAGAGGGGAAGAATTGGACACTTGCAGCTGGCCACCTCTGAGAGGATGCTGAAAATATCCTACAGGTATTGCAAAGAGGTTGACCGGATTGTTT
>NW_015387453.1:183369-211712 GCF_001527695.2 Protobothrops mucrosquamatus | reverse complement strand
CTCCCCCCTCCCTCCCCCCCCACTTCCCAGAGCCAATCACAGGGTTAACAATACAATAACCATACTCTGTCTAACATTAATCAACTATTAGATTAACAAATCTATAAGATCCTTTAACTCTCTTTTAAACAAATATATTAAACACGATAATTATAACATCATATTAATAATTATAAATAAAAATAAATATCCAATTTTAACACATACACTACGTTAACACTCTAAAATTTACTCAAAAACCAAATGAAACTTTTTAGTACCATATTTACTCTCAATATAATCTATCCATCTTCTCCAAACCAAAATATATCTTTCTTGTGAATAATCCTTCACATAAGCAGAAATCTTGGCCATTTCTGCTAAATTTGAAACTTTGAGTACCGTACTCAATCTTCTATAGTGGGCAAACGTTCCGTTTTCCAACATTGAGCTACTAGTAATCTTGCAGCAGTTGTTTTTGCAATCTTTGAAGAGTGGTGTGATTATTAGAGGCTATTCAGGTTCCCATTTTCACTATTTGCAGTTTAAAAACACCTTGATGAGTTGGTGACATCTTTGTGGCTTAATTAAATCCTATGTTTCTCAACAGTGGCAACTTTAAGGTGTCTAGTCTTCAACTCCCAGAATTCTCCAGCCAGCATCTTAAAAGTTGCTGAGGTTGAGAAACACAGATGTAAGCTATTAGAATGTAGGAATTCTGTATGTTATATAAAGTATTCTATTACTAATTTTAAAAATCACTTTCTGAAACTTTACCAGTAAAACCAGCTTGATATTCCATATCTTGTGCCTGAAAATGTTTATCACTATTAAATATTCACTCTTCAGAAAACTTGTGAATGATTAGAAAAGTCTGCACATTCTCCATCTGGTTCCTGAACAGACTTGCAGCATAAAGAACAAATTATTTTAAGCAGCATCCTAAATTGTTCCAAATCTAAACATTTGCGTGCAAAACAGGTTCCAGATCATGGGAGGGATGTCCAGTTTTGCCTCTGATAGAACTCTTCATATTTGTTTGGTGAAAGGATTCAGATACAATTGCTTATAGCAGTGGTTCTCAACCTTTTTAATGCCGTGACCCCCAACCGGTCGTAAGTCAAGGACTAAACCGGTCGTAAGTCGAGGACTACCCAACCGGTCGTAAGTCGAGGACTTTCCCTGCCCGGGAGCGCCGCGCATGCATGGTTCTGCCCCCTGCGCCAGCCGAGGCGTAGCTGGCAAGCAGCAGAGACAGAGCAGGCCGACCACCAGCTGGCCCAGCCCAAGGGAGGTAAGGCACCCGCCGGAAAAGGGGGAAAAAATGGCGGACAGCCTTGCTTGGCGACCCCCGTGAAATGGTCGATTGACCCCAAATGGGGTCGCGACCCATAGGTTGAGAACCGCTGGCTTATAGCAATGTTTCTCAAACTGGGAATTCTGGGAATTGTAGTCAATGCAGCTTAAAGTTGCTGAGGTGGAGAAATAGTGGGACATAACAGCATCAAATATTTGGCCCTTTTGTGTTGGCTCCTTGCAGATGTTTAGAGGTTAACGATTCTTGGTTTTTAAAATCCTCCAAGAAAGACTCTTCTAAGCATTCTAGAAAGTATCCCAAAGTTTTTACTTACAATGCTACCCATATTTGTCAGAGGCAAATAAAGGTATTAATTGACTATTTTGACATTTTCTTTTTTATCTCTAATTCTGGGCATTTGAAATCCTCTAAAACTGAAGCTTTGACACATTTGTGTGTGCTTGAAATGTATAACCTTTGTATCATGACACTTGTTTGAGGATATGTGATAAACAAGATAAGAGTTTATCTTTTTTTTTTTTAATCTCAACCTTTCATCTTACTGAGATTTTTAACAGATTAATTTATATTTGTGTCCTAAATATTCGTTAGCCATTGGACAGAGCAGGGAACGATGTCATTTTTTTACCTTTTACCTGTACCACTCACCCACCAGTCTGGCTTGCTTAGAATTCCTGCTTCCTCCCACATCATAATCTTCACTTAATGAAGTCCTTACTTAATGACTTACACAGGTCCTCACTTAAGGACCCACAAAGTCCTGGGATTATGATGGCAACCAGGACTGCAGGGATTTCCATCACTAAGCAATTTGGTTGTACAATGTCATGCATTACAATCACATTGCTTAGCAACAGAAAGTCTGGTCCTAATTGTGTTATAACCCAATGATTAGCTGTACTTGTTGCAATATTACACTTCCATCCAGAGAAGCACAAGAGTTAATATTTCCTGTGGCAAAAGAAAAAATAACCCCCCAAAATTGTTTTTGGTACTCAGAATGTCTATGCCCTTTCTACTGATTCTATTCATTTTGAGTAAGTTGTACTGCCGTGTGTTAATCATAGAGTGACATTTCACCAAGTTTCAGTGATGATCATCACATCAGATTTATCTTCCTAAGTTAAGATCTCTATTCTCTATCTTTATTTCTCATAATCTATGCATTGAGGTAGAATTGTCTGAGATTCCATGTAAATCCACCTGCTGGTCTTGTTTTGGTAGTTTTCAGTGAAACTCTTAAATCTTAGCTTTGGTGTTCCACTTCTTCTCTTGAATTCTACTTCTTGGTCTCAGTCTTGGCTGCCTGTTCAGTTCCGATCTTTTGTTCTGGTTCCTGTCCCCACTGAGGCGAGGATGAGGATCATCCCCAGTCTCTCTAAGATGTAGATTACTGCTTACGAGGGGTCTTTCTTGTAGGCACCTCGCTGTTGAGTTCTAGAACACTATTTTGTTTCCTTGCACCGCAACAGATAGAGCACACACAAAAGAGAACGGTTGACTTATTCTCCAAAGCATCTCAGGGCAGGACAAGAAGCAACGGGTGGAAGCTCATTAAAGAGAGATCCAACCTAGAAGTAAGGAGAAATTTCTTGTCCGTGAAAACAATTAATCAATGGAATGGCTTGTCTCACACAGTTGTGGGTGTTTCGTCGCTGGAGGTTTTCAAGAAAAGATGGGACAAATATTTGTCCAGGATGGAATAAGGCAGTGATGGCGAACCTTTTAGAGACCGAGTGCCCAAACTGCAACCCCAAACCCACTTATTTATTACCGGGTGCCGGGTGGGCGTGGCTGTGGTGGTCATGGCAGACTGGGTGGGTGTGGCCAAGGTGGGCATGGTCACCTTGATGTTGCTCGTGGGGAGGGATGCCTGTGGGGGCTGGTCAGGGTTGGGGGTGGTGGGCAGGAGGGGCAGTGGGCGGTGGGCAGGTGGGGCGGTGGGCAGGAGGTTCGTCCTGCACGGTGAGGCGAGGTGAGGCCAGGGAGGGCGGGGGTGCCACTGCTGTGGGGCAAGGCGAGGCAGGGGCCGGGGCGGTGGCTGCCTGACACTATCGCCCCCCGCACACAGGCCAGCGAGCGCATGGGGGCTGACAGTGTCTGTCAGCAGCCACAGCCTGCCGGCCGCTCGACCGGCGCACTCTGGGGCTCCACAGCCCACTGCCAGCAGTTCAGAGAAGCTGCCTCTCAGCTGGACGGCTGGCCGACAGTTGAGGAGGTGATGCAGTAGGTCGTGTCCAGGAAAAAGAGAGCATGCGAGGCCAGGAGGGATGGGATGGGGGGGAAAGGAAACCAGCCGTGCTAGGATGCATCCGGCCACATGGGACCTCGGCGAGTTAGCAGGCAGCTGGTTGAAGAGGGATTGTTGCCATCTCCGGAGCATGGCGTGCATGCCCACAGGGAGGGCTCTGAGTGCTGCCTCTGGCATGTGTGCCATAGGTTCACCACCCCTGGAATAAGGCCTTCTGCCTTGGGCATGGGTTAGACTAGAATAACTCCAGGCCTATGATTCAATGATTCTTCAGTTGGAAGAATTGCTAGAAAAATTATGTGTACATAAATGCAGAAAATCAATGAACAGCCTTAAACTAAGCCGTCTACTTGATGGTTCAAGAGGTGAAGCAAAAGAGATTGTTATGAGTGGGAGACAGGGTGAAAGCAGGAAAAAAATATTCCTTCCTGATTGGAAATATTGAAAATGGACTGTTACCGTTTCATCAAATGATAACGTTTTCATAGAATAGAATAGAATAGAATAGAATAGAATAGAATAGAATAGAATAGAATAGAATCTGGAAGGGACCATGGAGGTCTTCTAGTCTACCCCCTGCTCAAGCAGGAGAACCTATACCATTTCAGACAAGTGACTGTCCAGTCTCTTCTTAAAAACCTCCAGTGATGGAGGGCCAACGATTTCTGGAGGCAAACTGTTCCACTGGTTAATTGTCCTCACTGTCAGGAAGTTTCTTAATTCCAGGTTGCTTCTCTCTTTGATCAGTTTCCAACCCTTATTTCTTGTCCTGCCCTCTGGTGCTTTGGTGAATAACGTGACCCCCCCCCTCTTCTTTGTGGTAGCCCCTCAAATACTGGAACACTGCTATCATGTCACCCCTGTTTCTTCTTTTCTTTAATGATAATGATAAGTACAACAGAACAGAAGAGAGATTTTTCCAGCCCACTCTGTGCTCTCCATGGGATGCATCACTTACAAAGAATTTTCTTTTCGTTCTTTGGGAAAATTTGAGAAAAAGGGGCATTGTTGCAATAGCTTTAAATGACCTGCTTTTGCCAAAATTGATAAGGCGGTAATATGGAAGGCTGCAAGGACCACCATCTGAGCAGTTAAATAAGACCCTGCCTTTCTGGAATAAGAAAAGAACAAAATGGACGCTTCTGAGTGTATTCAGTTGCAGTTAAGTCAAGCGTTAGTAAACCTAGAGGAGTTAATTAGGACCGGTGAGATCTTTGGAATTTTGAAGAAAAATGGTGGTTCTCTCACAAAATGGCTTTCGGTGGAAAAGGCTGATTACTTACAAAATGGTGGCAATAATGAACGGGACCAATCAGACAATGCCTATTTCCTAAAAATTAAAGAGCTGAGATACCCAGCACCAGCTACCAAAGTGCTGGGTATTAACTCAGTTTAACTCTTCTTGGGTTTTTTTTATATTAAACAATATAAAAAGTAGACAATACGCTGCCTGCAGGGCATTCTCTTGATACAGTACCCATCAGGCTTCCTAGTCCTTTCACTTTAACCCCCCCCCCCCAATTTGTTGTGGTAGGTGGGTGTGACTGACAATAACAGTGACTGACAATAGTAAGTCATACACCTGATAGCCACTTTTAACATGTTCTGGCCCCTTCAAAGCCCTTCCCTGTATTACAATGGGAATGTGTGAGAGAAAGAATGCATTAATGTGGGAATGCAGCTACCTCACATTTTCCTATTTTATTCAAAACTGTCAAAGGCTAACATATTAGACCAGAGGTGTCTGTGCTGTGGGGTGTTTGTGTAAAGAACGGTCAAGATGGCGGCCATAACCATAAGATCAAAGTCTTGTCCACATTTTACTTATGTTGCAGGGCTTCGGTTACATAGTTGATTTTTTTTTTACATAGACAGCTCCATAGACACTCTTGTCTTGGACTATTGACTACTGCAATGTGCTCTCTATGGGGCTGCTCTTGAAGACCACCTGGAAGCTTCAACTGGTCCAGAATGTGGTGGCATAAACAGTGGTAGGCATAATTTGTTCAGGCAGTCTCCAAGAATTGGACACAATTGAATGGAAGAAGCCAAAAAGCTTGTAGAGGTAGCAGTATCTTATCTTTTTTTAAAAAAAGAACTTACATCACAAACCACTTTTTATTTATTTGTTAAATTTATTTGACGCCTATATCACCTTGGGGC
This sequence comes from Protobothrops mucrosquamatus, assembly GCF_001527695.2. Lineage (NCBI taxonomy): Eukaryota > Metazoa > Chordata > Lepidosauria > Squamata > Viperidae > Protobothrops > Protobothrops mucrosquamatus. The sequence continues at coordinate 206,001 of NW_015387453.1, read as the reverse complement.
TACTCTAGACTGCTCACAACAGGGGTCTTCAAACTTGGCCCTTTTATGACTGGTGGACTTCAACTCCCAGAATTCCTCAGCCAGGCACTCTGGCTGAGGAATTCTGGGAGTTGAAGTCGACAAGTCATAAAAGGGCCAAGTTTGAAGACCCCTGGTTTACAATAATAAAAAGGAAGAAACATGAAAAGTGTGTAAACAGAAGTAAAATAATAGAAAGATAAAATAAATAATGACAAAGGAACACAACGAGAATAAATACATCAATATGTTGTATCTTTTCCCCTGGATTAAGAGGCATAATGATCTTGGACTCAGCATTGATGCAGGAGGAATCATTTCTCTGGGCCTCCTCCATCTTGTACATTTCTGGATCATAATATCTCCATCCAACAGATGGGGAAGAATTAGATAGGGAGGGGGTAACCTTTTTTGCTTCTTCAGGGGAACACATTTTCAACCAAACATTACCAGCTTTCTCCAATCCTGCCTTCTGCATCTGAGGCTGATTATCTAAAAAGCTTCTGAATACCTTTAGCACAAAACTTTGTTTAGGAGAAATGTCAAGATAGCTTCATTTCCCCCACTAGTCGAGCTTTTAAAGTAATTCCTGCTGACTAATAAAAGGGGGTTACTATAAACTGTGGGGCATCAGCTCTTTGCCAGAGGTTTCATGTATCTTTCATACATTAAGCAACTTCAGATAATGCTTCAGAAGTTACTTATTCAAGGCCAGCTGCTGGGAACAATAATTGAAGCTCTCTTGGCCGGCTGAACAATGGAAGAGAAAAGTGGAGTTTAAAAAAAAGAAATAGCAGTACTACAAGTTGAATCTTGATGCATCTGGATACTTTATTCAGTAGGTGTTCACTAAGAGCAAATCTCTTCAAATGTAGAAAACCAATATTTTATAAGATCTTTAGGCCATTTTTTCTTTGCAGTTGAAAGGTAAAAAAATAAAGCTCTTTGAAAGAAAGAAACCCCAGATAAGACATTCCTCTTCAGAAACAAGCCAAATTTAGTCTGTCCATTAGAAAAAAAAGTGAACATGTTTTGAAGGCCTCTGTATTTTCCTAAGTCTCTGCATAAATTGCGGTGAGCACAGTAATAACAATATACTTGACTTGACTTATATACTGTTCCATAGTGCTTTACAGCACTCTCTGAGAAGTTTACAGAGTCAGCATATTGCCCCCCCAACAATCCAAGTCCTCATTTAACTGACCTTGGAAGGATGGATGGCTGAGTCAACCTTGAGCCCATCAGGATCGAACTACTCACTGTGGGCAGAGTTTGCCTGCAATTCCTGCATTCTAACCACAGTTCCAGGACTTCAACTGATACCTTCCTAGTGCAAATTGCTGCTGCTGATAATGATGGTTCATTAAATTTATATACCACCCAATTTCCAGCAACTCTTGGGTATTTACAAATTATTAAAAAAAAGGAAGAAAGACATTAAAAATGACAAGAAATGGAGAGAAGTGATGACAGGATAACAAAGCAGGTGTCAGGTGTGAAAGATCAGAGTCACATGTTAAGTTCCAATTAAACTGATTTATTTGCTCATTCCTATACACAAGAATTTACTTAACTAACAGCACCATTTTAGTGCTAGTTAAGGTCAATGGAATTCAAGATCGGTTGGACTTGGATTGCTTGTGGCAACATAGAGATTCTAGGCTAATTTCTCTTTTGACTTCACCCCCAGACTCTGACACTTTTTCTCCTACAGCAGGTGGAAGCAAAAGGTCCCATCCCAATAGATCAGCGGCTCCCAACCTTTTCTATACCCCACACCCCTAGAACGCTTCTGATATATTCTCACACCCCTTACAAAAGTTTGAAATGACGGCAACGAATTATGCATATATACTATAATTTTGAAAACCCAAGTTTTCGCACCCCCTGGAATAACATCTCGCACCCCCAGGGGGTGCAAGCACCCCAAGTTGGGAACCCCTGCAGTAGATGGCATTCTTTAATCAAAGGGACCCAGATTGTGCCAACCCCACAGGTTCAAATCAGCTGGGCAGATACTATGAAAGGATAGCAGTCTCCAATTAGCCAAACCTTGTGCCGTATAATCTGTTCATTTGTTACCTACCTCTTTACCTTTCCTGCCTTCCTCCAAACTGTAACCGTGTTTGTCAGTGTTTTCTCTACAAGGGGTGTCTCCAAGCAAACTGTGATGTCAAAATGTGATCCATGTGTGTTGAGGTTGTGATATGAATGCCACGATTATGTTCCTGTGTCTTGACATCTGATGAGAGTCTGCAAGTTGTAACCTGATAGTATCATGCACACTTCAGTGTTTATCCACCCTTATGCCACAGAATCCATAGAGAGTCTTCAACGTACAACATACAACGTACAACCTACAACCATTCATTTGAAGTTACAACAGCACTCAAAAAAGTGACTAGCAATCGTTCCTCACACTTAATGACTGTTGCAACATTCCCGCAGCCATGTGAACCAAGTTCAGGCACTTCACAAATGGATTGTACTTGTACAATAGTTGCAGTGTCCCAGGATTCATGTGGTCCCCATTTGGGACCTTCCCAGTTTGCTTCCAACAAGCAAAAAGACAAGGGGGAAAGTCAGATTCACTTAAAGACCATGTGATTCACTGCTGTGATTCGCTTAACAATTGCAGCAAAAAAGATTGTAAAATCAGGTGTGACTCAGTCATCGCCTTGCTTAGGAACAGAAATCGTTAGAGGAGCTCTTTTAGGATTTAATTGGTGGAAGAAATGAGGAAAATTGCAGATGGCCTATTTACACATATCTTGCTATTAAGCAAGTAGAAATACAGTTTACTGCATTTGTTCCATGTAGAGAGCAAGGAAGATGACCTTGATGGAGATAAGCAAGAACTGTTGCCTAGGCAAAAAAGGCTGTAGCAATTTTTAAGTCCACAAGAAGTTTACACAGATAGCCCTCGCTTGGCAGTGGTATTTGGAACCAGAAATTCCATTGCTAAATGCTAAAGTGGTCCGAAATGTAACATCATCTGACCATGCTGCATTGCGATGGCAATCCTGGTTTGCCATTGTTAAGTGAATCACGTGCGGTTGTTGAGCAAGGACCTCAAGTGACTATGACTTGTGACTTTCGGTTGACTTCCCCGTTGACTTTCCCTGTGGGAAGCCGGCAGGGTAAGTTGCAACCATGTGATTGTGAGGGCGCTGGTCTTCAAGGACTGGTCCATGAACACTGGTCAAGGCACTGTTGTAGCCTTGAACAGTCACCAAACCCTGAAATTGTTTTGCAAGGACTACAGGCAGTCCTCGACTTACAACAGTGCATTTAGTAACCATTCTAAGTTACAACAGCACTGAAAAAAGTGACTTACAGCCATTTTTCACACTTAGAACTATTGCAATTTCCCCATAGTCATGTGATCAAAATTCAGACAGTTGGCAACAGACCATATTCAGGACGGTTGCAGCGTCCTGTGGCCATGTGATCGCCTTTTGTGGCTTTCTGACAAGCAACGTCAGTGGGAAGGCAGATTCACTTAACAATTGTGGCAAGAAGGTTCGTAAAGTGGGGCAAAATTCACTTAACAACTGTCTCACTAAGCAACATAAATTTTGGGCTCAATTGTGGTCGTATGTTGAGGACTACCTGTGCCAACTATTGGAAGCAGCTCAGACAGATTCCTGCATGGTTTACTGGACTATTAAAAGGAGGATGAAGTCCAGCCCTATCACAGCCATGGTGGCGCAATGGTTAGAATCAGTGTTGCAGGCTAATTCTGCTGACTGCCAGTAGTTCGATCCTGACTGGCTCAAGGTTGACTCAGCCTTCCATCCTTTCAAGGTTGGTAAAATGATTGTTGGGAAGGAAGGGAGGGAGGGAGGAAAGGAGGGAGGGAAGGAGGAAGGGAGGGAGGGAAGGAAGGAATATCAATTTAGTTATGCATTTGCTTATCCCAATTGTCCCAATAGGGAATGACTCAGCCATAGGGGAAGTTCACCCCGCACTGCAGACAGTATATTGACACTTGGTGTGGGAGCAACAGGCCCCGGCAGAGTGGGTGGGGCAATTGTGGAAATTAGATCGAACGAAGAGGATATTACAACCAGGGGAGGTGACGTGTTTGCGGGCCTCAGTTAGATTAGACTGGGAACAGCTGGGAATTTACCTCATCATCCAATCCGATCCTAGAAGGCAGAATACCGGAGTGGAAGTAATTCCAGAGGTGGTCTCTACAAAGGCTCTACGGCAGCCCAGAGGACAGATTTCAGTTGGAGTCCGGAATATTACAAACCTCCCTGTGAGACTGAGAGATCAGATGTTGTTGGGGCAGGTGAGTCCAGCCACCCCAATTGTGCATCCTGATACTAGGGAAAAGACTGAGGGTGAGGTTTAGTAGATCAGTTCTATTCTAAGAACATGCAGCTTCCCCAAGAGTGGTGAGAGAGGATTAGAGACCAGCTTTGGAGGTGGCAACATCTGTTCTCAAAAGATGAGTTTGATGTGGGCTGTGCTAGGAGCGCTCAATATGTAATCCGTTTGCAGGAAGATAAGCCTTTTCGGGAGAGATCCCGGCGGATCCTCTTGAGTGATTTAGATGCTCTTAGAGAATTGAAGGGGTCATCAGAGAATCTTTAAAGTTGCCCTTTCCGGATGTAGGTTTAGCCTGAGGTACCGCCCGGGGGTGAGGAACAGGGATGCAGATGCCCTGTCGAGGAGACCTCACGATCCGGGGGCACATGTTGGAGAATGGGTCCGATTGACCTCTGATGGTATCCAAGCGCTGTATCAGGGGGTTGAGCACCGAGCTCGAGGAGCAATTGGGGCGGAAGCTGTAGGGGTCACTACTGCAGGTGTTCCTAAATTGTATTGTAACCCCAATTTAGGGGTTAGGGGGGAGGGTATGTTTGTTCTGACTAAGAAAGATTTGAAAAGAGACCAGGCAGAGATGAACCACCATCATCTCACATGAGTCACCGTCGAGAGAGAGCGACCATCACCACCCCATGTGCGTGGCTGCCGATCATGACTGAATACTACCGTGTTACGTGCCCTGTTAGGCAGAGGCGGAAATGTGAGAGACCTCTTTGGGCTGGTGGCCACTTGGAGGGGAGGTCAGGAGGGCCTGGACTTAACTGGTCCCTACGGGCGTGACGCTACACGCATAACGTGCTACACCCTAATCAATAAACTTCAATCAATACTTCAATCAAAATAGAGCTGGAAGGGACCTTGGAGGTCTTCTACATCTAGTCCAACCAGCTGCTCGGGCAGGAAACCCTATATCATTTCAGACAAGTGGCTGTCCAGTCTCTTCTTAAAAACCTCCAGTCATGAAGCACCCACAATTTCTGAAGACAAGCAGTTCCGCTGGTTAATTGTCCTCACTGTTAGGAAGTTTCTCCTTAATTCCAGGTTGGTTCTCTTCTTGATTATTTTCCATCCATTGTTTCTTGTCCTGCCATCAGGTGCTTTGGAAAATAAGTTGACCCCATCCTCTTCATGGCAGCCTCCCAAATATTAATGTGATGGTGTGGTTCACAGAATATGTTGTGGCAATATGCAGAATGACAAATTTCTCACCCCATTTTATCTGGATCTTTGGTATTATGGAAATCTTTGGTATTATGGCAACTCAGCCACTGTGTGCTCAATACAGATGGCAGTGCAGTAAATGATTCAAAGGATTGTTCTGATGTGCTATGAAGGCAGCATTCAAAAATTGCCTATAGTTGATAGTATCTGCTTCCTTCCCCTTATGAGCTCTTTAATTCTTCTTGGTGGGTCTTTTCTCACAGCCCTGCCTGGAAAACATGATGATACAACGAGGCTGAAGGCTGGGCTGGGCAAATCATCCTTTGCATCAGATCGGACACAACAGTGACGTGGCCACCAGCCTGCGGTGTGTCCCCTGGCCATGGCTAAGAGTGCAGAGGTAAAACTGGCCATCTTTGGCCGAGCTGGGGTAGGAAAGTCAGGTAAGTTTCTTTTTTTCTTCCTTGGTTTGTCACCTGCAAACCACTGGAGCTTATTCTAAAAAATGTGTTGTCCATAATCATTGTCCATAATTGTTTAAATTGTCCATAATCGTTGAGCCTACTGAATCTCTTATTTGCTACTGAATTACCTGCTAATGTCAACTAGGCATTGTGAATAACTCTTACAAGTTGATAGCATTTCAGCCTAGTTAAAAATGGCCCCTTTAGTGTAATGGTTGAAGCACCAAACTAGAAACTATAAGCTGAATGACCTTGGGCCAGTTCCTATCTCTCTGCCTTAGCAAGAAAAAAGCCATGGCCAGCCACTTCTGAAATCCTATCAAGAAAAGGGCATAGGGGAGGAGGCATAGGGGAGGAGGAGGAGGAGGAGGAAGGATGGATCACATTACTTTCTAGTACTTGTAGAGTTTTGGAAAAAAACCTGATTTTGTAGCAGTTTGCTGTATCCAAAGCATGGTCACTTTTAGACAGAATCTGGTGTGCAGAAAAAGGCACTCGTCTCATGGGCTTGCTTCCATGTAAAATCACCTATAATTTTGCTAATTTAGGCCCTGTGGTAGTAGAAATTCTACAAGCCAAAAAATAGTGAGGGAGAGTTGAAAGGCAAAAGATTAACTGTGAAATAAAAAAGGAAATAGAGACATCTTACAGAGCTGCCTCTGAAAAATGCATTTCTGCGTTACCCCCCCCCCTCAGAATATGCCCCATTACCACCAGTTTAAGAGCCACAGAGTGTGTGGGTAAAGTTTCCCAGTGAGCTTACATAAGGATTTTAACCTGACTCTCCTGAGTCTTAATACCTCACTGTAAGTACTCAGCCATATTGGCTGAAGTGATTTTCCAGCTCTTGTGCTTCAATGCTATTCTTCATCTTCTCTTACGTTTTCATCTTTTCCTACTGACTCTCTCAGTGGAATTTATTTTTCTTAAGGAGGCCAGATGTTTGCTCCGAGAGCATATGTATCTAAATTACTCAGTCAGCACTAGGTAATGTAATGTTATGCGGAGATGGCCTTGGGAGACGGGAGGAAGAGCCACAGACTGGATTTGGAAAGGTGTTTGTGTCAGCGGGAGGGGGGATTGTATTTTTACACTTGTAAGATTTTGTTAATGTAACCTTAATGTAAGATAGATAGTTAGTACTCCTACTTCTTGTCTGGACTACCTCACAAGGCTGACAGGTATCTCCCTAAAGTAACTTGGATCCAAGGAGATAGATCATGGCTGATCTGCTCTTTCTCTGATCTATAGGGTTGGGAAGACCATACCTTCTGCAAAACTGCCAGAAAGAAAGCGTATCCCTCACAATTACTTCTGGAATTGTAGTTTGTGCTGAATACATTATGCTGCCATCTTGGCCAGACAGTTGGAAGTCCACGCCAAGTAATATTAACTGAAAAGTTTGCCAAGACCTGAAGGAGTCTGTGATAAAACACACAACGAAGGCGACAATATATGGGCCCCAGAAGTTCATAACAGGAGTTTTATTATGAGATTTGCTCTTCTTTGGTTTCTTTTTTCCCCCCACCCAGCAGGTAAATGTGATTAAACGGTGGGTGTGCATCCATTCTGGATAATATCCAGATACTGAGCCAAGTTGGAATATATCAAAAGTCTGGGTGTTCTTGAAAATGAGTTTTTCCTAAAGTGAAACAGCTGGTCTCAAAGCCTCAGAACTACTTTGGAGCTCAGCAGGATATCCAGACTACTAGAGATGCCTTCAACTAGGCAGTGTTTCTCAACCTTGACAATTTTAAGGCATGTGGACTTCAACTCCCAGAATTCCACAGCCAGCAATGCTGGCTGTGGAATTCTGGGAGTTGAAGTCCACATGCGTTAAAATTGTCAAGGTTGAGAAACACTGAACTAGACAGTGTTGAAAGTATAAGAAAAGAAACTCTGCACCATTGAAAGGCGACGGGGAATAAGTTCATTGGGGTTTCTCAATCTTACCAACTTTAAAATGTGAGGATCTAAACCAGGGGTAGGCAACCTTGGCTCTTTTATGACTCATGGACTTCAACTCCCAGAATTCCTGAGCTAGCCATGCTGAGGAGAAATGGAGAGGTTTCCAAGCTGAGCCATTCTGGCTCAGGAATTCTGGGAGTTGAAGTCCACGAGTCATAAAAGAGCCAAGGTTGCCTACCCCTGACCTAAACTCTGCAAATGCTGGCAGGGGAATTCTGGGAGTTGAAGTCTAGCTATCTTAATAGTGGGCAGGGTTGAGAAATATTGAAGTACCACTGTGATACTTGGTGGGAGATGGGCTCTGCTTGTGAGTCATTTTGGAAGACTGCAACTTTTTCGTTCCTCTCTGCAAATCAATTTGGAAGGAAGTCATCTCCATGAAGGAGGAAATGAATTCTGCCTCCTTGAAAATGGCTGGAGGGAGGAAGAATTCTTGGTTCTCGTCAAAGGCTCCAGAAAACACGTTGTTTGGAGAATCAGTTTGGTGGGAGAGGGAAATCAAAATGGGATGAGAGGAAAAAGGAAGATGAACTAAAATGCAGCTTTCGGTCAAACTATTTTCATCCTTTTTTTTAAATTTAGCACTATTTTGTAGCCCCATGAAATATTACAATCAAACAAATGCGACTCTTATGGGTGGTCAGTGCCTTCCTCAATCTCTTATTTTTTACCAGAGTCTAGGACAGGGGTAGGCAACCTTGGGTCTTTTATGACGCGTGGACTTCAACTCCCAGAATTCCTGAGCCAGCTGTGCTGGCTCAGGAATTCTGGGAGTTGAAGTCCACGCGTCATAAAAGACCCAAGGTTGCCTACCCCTGGTCTAGGAGTTTGAGGTTTCTGTGCAGTAACTTAGCTGTTCCTAACACCACACTCTTTTGGACAGAGAGTTCTGATGTCATTCCTGGGGTCTTTTGGAGCCATTCTCCCAGTTTAGGAGTCATAGCATCAGGCATCTTTTTGGCCTTTCCTTTCCACATCCTCTCTAGTTCTTCCTTCAGGCCCTAGTACTCTCCAGTTTCTCATACTCCTTCATCCTGATGTTGGTGTCCCTTGGCACCGCTATATCTATCACTGCTGCTGTCTTCTGTCATCAAAGTATAAAACACAAGTGAAAATAAAGATAGTGAGAGATTAAGGAATGGGGGGAGAGGAAGAGAGAAGTATGGGATAAAGGGAAAAAAGAAAGAAAAAAGCATTAACTCCCAACAATTTTCAGCGCACAAAAATTATGCACTGTGCAACTTCCAACATTTTACTTTTCTATATTTAGTATATACTAACTATTTCCATAACAACAAACTTACCTAATCAGCGAATCCCAAAGTCCAAATGAATGCAGTTCTTGGGATGAAAAAGAATTGTTTTCTCTGTGTTATGTTATTTGTATTTAATTCTCCGCTTTCTTTTTAAAAAAACCAAGCAAACACAATCCACTGTACGTCAAAGTGATGGTGTGCACAAAGTCCGGATTTCTCTTAAGTACTGTTCTCTTCAATTCTGCTTCCCCTCCTTTTGCCTTAAGGCTTCTCATAACACATTTGAAGGCGGGTTGTGGTTTTAGGGTTGTAAGATTTGGGCGGGGGCCACAATATAAGAAAATGAATGAAATCTGGATTGCTTTTCCAGAAGGCATTTTGTAAAACAAAGGAAGGGAACATTTAAATCAACAATTGACTTGAAATGGTACATACTGTACACATCAGGACCATTAGCGTATAATGCCTGTAGCTTAGTCCAATTTCCATAAGTGCTGTTTTTTTTTTTTCAGTTTGCTCCTCCTGGCTTTCATTATTAGGGGGCTGGAGGCTAAAACATGCAATGAATAGTTGCAGGAACTGGGTATGTCTAGTCTAATGAAGAGAAGGACTAGGGGTGACATGATAGTCTTCTAATATTTGAGGAGCTGCCACAAAGAAGAGGGGGTCAACTTATTCTCCAAACACCTGAGAGCAAAATAAGAAGTAACAGATGGAAACTTAACAAAGAGATAACCTAGAATTAAGGAGAAATTTCCTGGCTGTGAGAACAATTAATTAGTGGAACGGCTTGCCTCCAGAAATTCTGGGTGCTCCATCACTGGAGGTTTTTAAAAAGAGATTGGACAGTCAATTGTCTAGAGTGGTATATTCATGTACTTTACAACCAACACACATTTACAACATTACAGGATCCCCCAATCACATGGTTGCCATTTGTGTGCTTTACAATTGGCCTGTGATAAGCAGAGTTAATGATGAACATGGATGTAAAATCATAAATCACAACTGTGTGTTTTTTTGCTTAATGACCACAGTTATTCACTTAATAACACAAGTAGAAGTGTGGTTGCAACTCAGTCATGTGGCTTTCCACTTAGTAACCTTAGCAATGCTTAGTGACAGAGTTGCCAGTCCCAGTTGTGGTCACTAAGCAAGGACTACCAGTAAATAGTAAAATTGCCAGAAAAAGCCAATGAATGAATTGAATGTCCATTAACTTGCCTTCTAGAAGCTGAAAATAATGCAGATGGTTGAAACAGTGTGGAATGAGAGTTGTGTCCTGAAATAATATTTGTTATTTTTTTGTATATGCTTATTTAAGAATTGATTATAACACTTACATCTTATGTTAGCCAATAATTATACGGTTGCTAGTAGTTCTGTCATTGGGAGGTAAATACAACCCATCTATTAATCATTTGCCATTAGTGTCAGGTACAAAGAATCAAGACCATACATTCAGTCTAATTAAACTGATTTATTGCTCATGCCTACACACAAGAATCAATTTATGTCAGCACTAGATTGGTGCTAGATAAGAGTTAATGGAATTCAAGAGAGGGTGAATTTAGGCTACTTCTGGGAACATAATGATTTCAGGCTGATTTCTCTCTTGACTCTGCCCCCAGTTTCTGCCTGTCCTTATCCTACTACAGTGGTGGCAAACCTATGGCAGGTGTGCCAGAGGTGGCACTCAGAGCCCTCTCTGTGGGCACCGCGCCGTCGCCCCAGCCCTGCCTCCTCCTGCGGCCCCCTCCTCAACTGCAACCCCCCTGGAGAGACCCCCAGGCGCGGCCTGTGCAGAGCAGCGCAGCCAAGGACATGGCAGCCAGGCAGCGGGGACAAGACTCCGCCTTTGCGTCCTGTCATGCACAGATGATGCTATGGGGCGCGGGTGGAGGGCATGGCTGCCATGGTGCTGCTGGGCCACCCGAGCGATCTGTAGTGGTCCATGGAGGCGGTGGGTGGCTCTGCGGGCGGGGAGGGGTGCAGGGCGGGGGTGGGGTGGGAGTGGGGCACGGCGGTTTTTGATGTCCTACTACATCAATGCTCTAATACTGGCATGTCAAACTGCCGGCCTGTGGGCCGGATGCATCATACTAAAACTGCCCACCCCATTGCTGGCAATGGGGAAAAAGTCGCGATATGTCGTGCGACGTCATGTGACGTCACGAGTTTGACATGCCTGCTCTAATATGACCAATAAGAGCTTTTGTACTGAAGGAAATATAGCTGCTCTTTCCCCCTAAATGACACTTGCATCTTTTATTATTTTGGCCCTCTTGAATCTTTTTAGTAAATCCAACCTTAAGATTAAGGTAAAACTTTGCATGAGATAGTGTGGTACCGTAACACAATGAAGAGCTTTGATTTTCGCACTGGAGCATTTCTTTTGGTAAAAAAGTGAAATCATTGTTACTATTTTGCTCCTTAAATGGCCTTTGGTTGGAAGAAGATTGTGGAGAGCTAATTTTAGGGAGCACTTGGGATTAAACTGGAAACATGGAATTATACAACCACTGCTGCTGGCTGCCTTTTTGGCCACTTCCAAAAATACAGAACACAGCACTATTCATATTAATTTGATTCCAAGTGTTTGTACTAATGCAGATAGATATAAATGTATGCAGTACAGTTCACCTTTATTAAAGCTGTTCGCTAAATAGTTAAAATTTAGACTATGTTTTAATGAGCTAAGAAAGAGCATATTTTTCCTTTTCATTTTTTCAGTAGTAATTTCTTTAAAAATTACAGTCATAACAATGAAAACTAGTACAAATTAAAAATAAAATAATATAAAGAAAAATAGATGCAAAAAAAGAAGAAATGGAAAGAAATAGAAAAATAGAAAAGAAAAAATAAAATAAATGTAACAAAGAAATAAAAATAGTAAAAGAGAAATATAATAAAGAAAAAGAAAAGAAATATATAAAGAAATTACTTCCCCCTTCATCACAACTAGCAAAAATAATTTTAGTAAGTTATCACCTTTTCTTAAAATACAACGATTCTTCTTCCCATATCCCATGTCTTATCTATAAATAAATCCTTAAAGCTTTATCTTTTCAGATCTGATGTCAGCAAAAGTCCATTAAGGGTTACCAGAGATAACAATGTATCTATTTTAACCTTGATCAAATAAATCAACTTTATATTCCCTTTTTTTTTTACTTCTAACTGTCTTGATCTTTAGTCCATTCAAATAATGTTCTAGAACTTGGTTTCTTTTTATTGTTTTCCTTTATCCCTTCTCACAAAATTCTTCAAAGCTTTAACAAAGCTGTTTGGTAAATGCAATACAGGAAAATTATCCAGGTCACTCTCTTGGTTTGTTGTTTGTATGTTCCTTTTAATTATTAAGAGATAGCCAATTTATTTTGTATATCTAGTGTACCATCTTTTTCCATATCATTCTTGCAACCTATTATTTTTAAATTTCTTTTCAAATCAGTCTCTTATCAGGTAAAACTTGTTCCTCTTCCATAACATCTTTTAAACACAGTCTATCTCTGTTTAGAGGCAGGCACACTTAAAATTATCTTTTGAGTCCAAATATTCTTTAATATGTGCAATGTTAAAATATTTTGCTTCACTCTGTATTTGTACGTCAAGTTTTATTTTTAATTGTAAACTTTAGTTCTTTTTAGTTTTCTCTAGTGTCCCATTTTTTTCAAGTCCCATTTTCTTATTTTGTTTCTTAAGAATTGAAAACAAAAACGTTTCTCACAGGAAGGATTCTTTTATAATTAATTCCAAAATCCTATTTCAAATTTATCTGGCCCTTTAGTCCATTTGTAATTTTCTAAAAATCAAAAGTTTTAATCGCCTTGGCATGCAAACCTGGCATCCTTTCATAGGTTCTGGCCACAGTTTGAGCAACATGACTTTCTCTTGTCTTCCAGAGTGCTAAACAATCAGAGATACTGATTTGCATTTTTTTTTTTGTGAGGAGCACCTCCCTGATGCACTTAAGGGTGATCTCATGACCTTTTCTTGTCCAGAGAGGAATTATCAAAGAGACGATCTACTTGCTAGCTCTTCATTCCATTGCAGTCATTGGCTCTGCTTTTCTCAGAGTCATCTTCAGTCCTCAATTTCTTCCCTGAAGTCTTCCCATACCGTACTTCCCCTTTTCATACATAAACACACACACACACACAGAGAGAAAGATAACGTGCATCAGAAATGTCTCCTGGTTGTTGATTACTGGCATTCCTGACATTCCTGAAACTTTTTCTCACAATACCTTGAAGAAAAAAACAAATCCTACAAAAGTTCTGATTGTGAGTTTTATATGTTTTTAAATTATATAATGACATCATCCTCTACCCCATAACTGGGGGCATCTTAAAATAGGAAAGCAGCTATAAAAAAACCCATGTGTCAGGTTAATTGGATAACTATTGCCTTTTGTCTGCAAACTTGAGATCAACTTACAGATCAAATGTAATAATGGAGAATTCAAAATGGTGCCATCAATAATACAAGGGACAGAAATAGGCATGTATGAAATAGGATAGGAAAAGAAATTATACACAGATGGGCCTAAGATTAAGTCAGCTCTTAGCTTAGGCACTTAAAGACAGATCTCAGGCCCTAAAACCAAAGTGGTTAAATTAGGCAATGGATGTTTTCAGAGAATAGACCAATAGGACGCCAGATGTTCAGCCTGTGATTCTACCAAAGTTCCACCAAGTGAGTCAATAAAAAATAGAAGAGTGTATGTAGTTGAAAAAGGCAGGGAAGTCATACTATAACTGTACATCATTTGAGGTATAAGAAGGTTTAATAAGACGTCAGGTCTTCGTAGTAATATTTTCCCTGCATTGGAACCACTACCTTTGAAGTGTAGTTGGCCCAGATCTCCTCTTGCATAGAAAGACGCTGAAGATGGGTCCATTCCAATGGGACATCACAGTAAGGTTGTAGATATTTTATTATTAGGATGGCATACAATTAAAATCAATTAATTTAAATCAATACATCTTACGCTTGATGGAAGATTAAATCTACAACTCAACCTATTTCCATAAAGAGTAAAAAGGTTTTTGTTTCTGTCTTTGAGATTCCATATGTTCAGATTGTCTAGGTTGAACTTGAAGTCTAGCCGGATCATCCAATGTCCATTTGTGTCTAACATTTAAAAAGGAAACAAAATGAAAAACATAAATGTACGTTGCATGTACTTATTGTTTTTAACTTCTATATCAGGGGTCCCCAATCCCCCGGTCTGTGGACTGATACCGGGCCACAGCATGCCAGCAGCCGGTCCACACAAACAAGCAAAACCCCATCTGTGGGATGCAGACAGCACACAAAACCACACACTCTCCAGTCCATGGAAAAACCTTTCCATGGAACCGGTCCCTGGTGCCCAAAAGGTTGGGGACCTCTGTTCTATATCATCTAGTTAGTCGTAATACATTACTTTATTTCTTTGTTTGCTTGCTTGCCTAACCAACCACAAGGATTCAGCAACAATTACAGAAACAATATATGAGAGTAACATAACAATAGAATTAATCAGTCTAAGTACTTCTGATATATGCCCTCAGTCAGATTAACTGGGCCCAAAACTGGTTGATTCACATGGATTTTCCCAGGGGAGGATGCTTGAAATAGTGGGGACCTACTACACAGAAGGTCTGCTGTCTGGTCCACCCCCATGGAATTCTCCTTATGTATTTCTCATGGGGGAGGGGAGGGGTCTTATATGTCCCTTTCAAGGTGAGAAACTAGGCAGAGCCAAATTTGGCAAGGTGTCACCTGTTGTATCCTGGTGCTACCTCAAAGAAGGTTTAAAGGTAAGAATACACTTACTGACAATTAGTGCGACAACTATAAAATTGCTTCTATTCTATGATGGTGGGATTGTCGAATCAATATTCTAGTTGCTGCATTTTGTATTAGCTGCAACTTCTGGTTGATCTCCAAAGACAGTCCCATATAGAGTGTATTGTAGTAATCCAACTAGATGGTGACCAAGACATGAGATAACAACCTTAGGGCATTTTACATTGTACTGTAATATAGATACAATCTGATTATAACAAATCGAATCAAAGATACAGATAAAGATTACGAAAAAGTGTATTGTAATAAATAGGAAAACAAACAAGAACGTTTCAGTTATTACTTTAAACCCTGTTCTCTGTTTCAAATCAATCTGTAAAAATAAGCTCAGGGAAGTGCAGACAACTTCCTCGTAGCAGAGCATTTCATTATAGAACAAATAGCTTTTGAAGTAGCATCTGTTCACCATGCTCCCATTTAGGGGACTACTGCTGAAAATAACTTCCCAAACTCTTTGATAGTTTTCTATTTTTCCAGTTTTCCTTGTAATCTTATGGGAGTATTTGGTATTCATTTTGTTTGCTCTCTGGATAGGGCTGCAGATAGCAAGGCAAGAATCCCTTCCTCCCTCCCTCCCTCCCTCCCTTCCTTCCTTCCTTCCTTCTTTCCTTCCTTCCTTCCTTCCTTCCTTCCTCCCTCCCTCCCTCCCTCCCATCTTGCCTGCCTGCCCGCCTGCCTGCCTTCCTATCTCTACCTACCTACCTACCTTCTTTTCTTAACCTCGAACTTGATTCTTGTTGGCTAAAAGTATATTTTTACACTGTAGTTCAAATTCATAAAATCCTTCACAGAACTCAGCAACTATCCTTTGATACCCAGACTCTCTAGAGCAGACATGTCAAACACAAGGCCCGGGGACCAGATGCGGCCCGCGAAGTGGTTTGATGCGGCCCGCGAAGCCATCCTGGAAACAGTGAGGGAACGGCCCCCTCTGTCTTGGCCCTGGCCCAGGCTAGCTGGAAGCCAATGTACAATTTTGTGGTGGCCATCTTGGCACTTGCCCTGGTCCCACCCCCTTCTGCCAGAGACCCTCAGATCTGTCCCACTCCTGCCCAGGCCCCCATAGGCACCCTTGATGCGAATGATGTAGAACTGGCCACGCCCACCCAGTAGGCCACACCCACTCCATCCACACCCACTCAGTAGGCTGCACCCACTCTGCCCCCCCGACCCCCCCAGGGCAACCGCAGTGCTGATGCGGCCCTCAGTGAAATTGAGTTTGACACCCCTGCCCTAGAGAATCCCTTTTCTTTTGTCCCTTAAATCCCATTTTGTTTCATCGCTTAATTCTTTTCTTTTTGGTTCAGAGAATAAGCCTTTTCAGACCTCCTCAAGAAAATGGCTCGAAATTATGAGAACCATTCAGCCCATTAATGTCATTATGTCATGCTCAAATGTTTGCAATCCTTGAAGACATAGACATCATTCTCTCAAAGAAAGTAACCTATCTCATTCTAGAATGTGGTTAATGATGCTTTGGAGTCTAATTTGTACAAACAGCCAGTTTCACTATGCAAACCATTTGAGGCTCATGTATCCTAGCAGCATGTTGGTTTACACTGCTTAAGAGTCACTGTTTGGATGGGCGAGAAATTAATGGGATAAACCTTAAACGGGTTGACTGTTGTAAAATGCAACCCACCAGCAGTGCTGAAAATTTATGGGTTTGCTCTTCAACACAACAGTTTTGGAGGATCCGTTGCTTCATTTTTTCCATTAGTTTAATATGTATATAGATTAATGAGATCTGCAGTCAAATTGTTAGTACCATAAATAAGCAAACAGATCACGTCTCAAAATGATACTATTGCTGGTGAAGAACATTGCTGGCAGTGCCAGTTGTTTAATATGGTTCCATCCAGGCCTTAGTCAAGCAGCTTGATGGATCACTCTGAGAGCTAATTTAGTCTAGGCAAGCAGATGCCTTGAGGCAGCCTAAGACTGGAGGAGGATGGATAGGCTAGATCAGTGGTTCTCAACCTTTTTAATGCCGCGACCCCAACCGGTCGTACGTCGAGGACTAAACTGGTCGTAAGTCGAGGACTAAACCGGTCGTAAGTCGAGGACTACCCAACCGGTCGTAAGTCGAGGACTTTCCCTGCCCGGGAGCGCCACACATGTGTGGTTCCGCCCCCTGCGCCGGCCGAGGCGTAGCTGGCAAGCGGCAGAGACGGAGCAGGCCGACCACCAGCTGGCCCACCCCAAGGGAGGTAAGGCACCCGCTGGAAAAGGGGAAAAAAATGGCGGACCAAAAAAATGGCGGACAGCCTTGCTTGGCGACCCCCATGAAATGGTCGATCGACCCCAAATGGGGTCCCGACCCACAGGTTGAGAACCACTGGGCTAGATTATGTTGTTTTTGTTGTTGCTTTTTAAATCAGAACAACACAAAACAAAAACCCTATTCATGAATGAAGGCAAATATATGTGTCCCAGGACAGGGGTAGGCAACCTTGGCTCTTTTATGACTCATGGACTTCAACTCCCAGAATTCCTGAGCCAGCTATGCTGGCTCAGGAATTCTGGGAGTTGAAGTCCATGAGTCATAAAAGAGCCAAGGTTGCCTACCCCTGTCCCAGGATAATGTTGCAGGATCCAATCTGGGTCGATCACCCCCAGGACCAGAGAATTAGTATTTTGAGGTTTCAGACTCAACCTGGAGCCCATCCTCAGGGAATTTCTCTCTACCAGAATGTGGAAACACTATTTCCTCTTCTAATAAGGTTTCCTTAATTTTCCTCTTTGTCTCCATTCCAAATGTCAGGATGTTTTTCGCTCTTCTCATCCTCAGTCTTCCTTCTGTGAATCCAGCTGAGAGCCACGGAATGTATAACGGCACTTTTAATTTTTTGCTGGAAATGTGAACAAAATGAAGAGGCATTTGCCATGCTTGATAGACATACAAAAGAGCCAAAAAAATGTATACAAATATATCCAAGTTGTTCATATATAACTCACAAGTGTTTATTTTTATATTGTGAGAAGGACAATTATCTTTGGTATTTGATACATTAGATTTCAGGCACATCCTCCTTATTGCCTTATAAAATTTGTCTGATATTCACTGCAGTTCATTGGGTGCTCAACCAAGAACATAGCACTATTTTGGTGCAAAAGTGCTTGTGCATCCATATCCCCAAGTAAGTCTCCTTTAAGGTCAACAAATCCATTCCTCATACATTTACCCATATATCATTAAATAGCCAAGGGGCATCACACATCTATATCTTACTCTGTGCTCAGTGCTGAATTGTTTGCTAAGCATTCTATTTATTCTCAAATATACTTTATTTCCCATTTTATTCTTATCGCATTCAGCTAATCTTCAGACCATATTTGTGCAAAGCATTCAATAATGCAAGCCTTCTCACTTTATCATCTGCTTTCTCTAAGTCAGCAAATGCACAATAAACTTTCCCTTTCGGGTGTTGCTCCATGATTTTCTGAAGAGCAAGGATATGATCTGCACAACCCTATTTAGCCTAAAACTGCATTGGACTTCCCAAATGTTGTTCACTTTCATTTTATGCTGTACCCTTTGATTCCAAATTGTACCAAATGTAACCTTCCCAGTTAAAACTTAATTTCCCCGTGCTTTTTGCAGCGGAGTGATAACAGCATTTGCCAATGGGTGTTGGGATATGTGTAATTTTCGGACACATATTGATCAAGTCACATTCTCATTCCATAAGCAAGCTGTACTCATATTTTAACATCACTTCACCAAGTATTTACCTGAAGGCAGAACAAGAAACAATGGATGGAATCTAATCAAGGAGAGAAGCATACTAGAACTGAGGAGAAATTTCCTAACAGTGAGCACAATTAACTAGTGCAGGGGTGTCAAACTCAATTTCATTGATGGCCACATCAGCATTGCGGTTGCCCTCGGGGCTGGGTGGGTGTGGCCAGAGTTCCTTCCTTCCTTCCTTCCTTCCTTCCTTCCTTCCTTCCTTCCTTCCTTCCTTCCTTCCTTCCTTCCTTCCTTCCTTCCTTCCTTCCTTCCTTCCTTCCTTTCCATTATTTAATTTTCTTTACCATGTATTCTTCTTAGATTTCAAGTCACAATCTTCCATAGAACATGCTAATGGATAATTAGATATTTTCTACTTATCACAATATTGGTCAGTTGAGTCTTTCAAATAACACTTTTTATGGAGAAGGTGTGAATTAAATTACCTGCTTTAGTTGTATCTATGGCACGTGGAACATTTTCCATTGACAGTAAGAACAATACACTGGGTTGTTCTGCAACAAACACAGATGAAGACCATCTATTGCAACTTGAACTCCTGAACTTTTAGAGAGCCATAGCATGCAATCTGCTGAAGCTATGAAGCCACTAGAAGAGTATTGCATTTTTTTCCAGCCTATGTTTCACTATCTTGTCTTCCTTTTATTATTAGAATTATTATTTCTGGATCTGTTATAGTTAGAAAGGGGAAAAGAAAATGCTGGGAACCAAATCCTTGCGAGACCTTCTCTGAAATCTCTAAAACATTGTTTTAGAAATTTCAAATTTGGTCTTGCAATGGTTCCATTGAAATTTGGCTGTTTTCTTTCCAGATTCCAGTGACATATTGTGAGGCTTCTGTTGGGTGGCCACAAAAGAAGGGCTGATGGGATCTTCACAGCCCTTGGACTAAAGGTCCACATCTCTGCTTTTAAAAAGTCACACTTTACTTCTGCCAAGCTGTCTATATTACATTTGTTCTATTCTTACTGGAAATTTTAAGTACTGTAGTTATATGCAACAATAAGAGCTTTAAATCAGTAACTGAGCATTAGGTTGCTTTCTAACATATTAATAAGGATCATTAATAACTGATCTAAATGAAGTAACTTAATATTCACAATTCAACAGGAGCACCTGCACTTGTGGTGAACTGTATTGGTGCCCCTGTGTAATTTAAGCGATGCACACAGTCCAGAGATATTCCCAAGCAAACCAACATTTGGGTGTTTTCTGCAACAGGCTATTACCCTGGGGAAAACTATGGAACGTTCCTTCTTGGACCCGTTTTTCGTTAGAGCACAAAATATTGCCAGGAAATTATAAATATCTTGTATGCCGTATTCAAAAGAAATGGCCCAAAAAGAAACTTTTAAGCCAAAAGGTTAAAAGGAACAAGGCCCACAGACATATTTATGAAACGAGAATTAGTAGAGCAATCAAGTCTGGCAGTCAGTTGGCTTTTTTCTTTTTTTGAAACATTCATCACTGAATGCAAAAAGGCAGAAATACTTTGAAAAATGCAGGCCTACAAAGTCCCTCAGGGCACATTGGTCATAGTCTGTTCTCAAGCTAGAGTTATTAAAAAAACAAACCTATCAATTTGAAATAAAAGACAATTGGGGAAGAACTAGTAGGGAACGCTTTTGGCTTCTTAAAGTTGAACAGAGACTTTAGACCAGGGGTAGGCAACCTTGGCTCTTTTATGACTCGTGGACTGGCTGGCTCAGGAATTCTGGGAGTTGAAGTCCACGAGTCATAAAAGAGCCAAGGTTGCCTACCCCTGCTTTAGAAAATTCTTCCTATCCCTCTCCCCCCAATATTTTCATTCCTCCAGTGAAAAAGGGAAAAAAGAATTGCCCTTTGGGGTCAGGTGTAGCTATGCTGGCTTTCCCCTGTTTGGTAGTATATTGGGACTACAATTCTCAAAAAGCTTGGCCAGTCCACGTGCTTCGCTGTGGATATGTTTGTTTGCATGTATATATTTGTATGCAAACAATGAAATACCTAGCTTTAATGGACCAGTGAGAAAGAGGAGGGCATCTCTTATTTCCAAACATCTAAGAAATGGTAGAGTCTATCATTCCAGAGATTCTTGCATTTTGTGAGGTTGACATTATGCAAATGATGCAAAATTCAGCACAAAATTGATGCTATTTTATGTCATTTGTACAATGTTGTTGTTACACAAGTGCCATGAATTGTCATGGAAAATTTGGCCTGTTGATTGAGAATTCCATTGAGGTCTCATCACACATTGGGGAGTGTTTATGTGTATGTGTGTGATATATACATGGAGACAGTGGTGGGATTCAAATACCTGAACAACCAGTTATCTGCATGAACGCCGCTTCTGGAAGTCCGTTCTGGGCCTGGGCCTCCGAGGCCCAGAACGGACTTTCGGAAGTGGCGTCCACAAACTTCCGGTGGGCCGTTCTGGGCCTGGGACGCCTCCCCGGCTCAGAACAGACTTCTGGAAATGGCGTCCATGCACTTCCGATGGGCCGTTCTGGGCTTGAGAGGCCTCCCTGGCTCAGAATGGACTTCCAGAAGTGGCGTCCATGCACTTCTGGCAGTTCATTCTGGGCCTTGCAAAAAAAGGGCTAGGGTTTCAGGCGGTTTGCTGAAATGAACAAAAAATTAGCTACCAGTTCTGCTGAACCGGTGCGAACCGGCTGAATATACCACCACTGCATGGAGACACAAATGTGTGCACACATTGATACAGATTATATGCATTGAGTGCACTTAAACATATTTGTTTAAATGCCCTCATCGTTTAAACCTGCCCTTTGATATAATGCTGCCATTGCCTGGGAATAGTCAATGATTTTAAGAATGGTTGAAGAAGGAAGATAATTTGAAATAGATTAAATCCTGTCTGGAAAAGGCAGTCTTTATGGTCATATCCCATAACAGTTTGGGATGAAAATTTGGGTTGTCAACATATCATCTAGGTCAGGTCTAGACTGTTGTTTCCCAGCACCAGGATATCCCAATGTGGGTGCATGAAGATTTAGTGTAATATATCATTATGTTGCCAACCCTCACCAGTTGGATGTGTCTAGGAAGTTGATGCAATAGTTAAACTGCTGTCTCCCCCTGCAATAATTTAACCCACTAGCAAAGTGGAATGGGATGGGATGGGATGGAATGGGATAGGGAATAGAGTGGAGTGGAGTGGAGTGGAGTGGAGTGGAGTGGAGTGGAGTGGAGTGGAGTGGAGTGGAGTGGAGTGGAGTAGAGTAGAGTAGAGTAGAGTAGAGTAGAGTAGAGTAGAGTAGAGTAGAGTAGAGTAGAGTAGAGCAGAGCAGAGCAGAGCAGAGCAGAGTAAAGTAAAACAGAACAGAACAGAACAGAACAGAATAGAAAGAACGGAACAGAATAAAATAGAATAGAAAGAACAGAACAGATCAGAATACTTTATTGGCCAGGTGTGACAGACCCACAAGGAATTTGTGAACTCAACTTGGGAACATTTGCCACCTTCTCACTGCCTAGGACACAAGGCCTTTCTCCACTGCTGAGTAAAAGTGCTCTCCATCCAAGCTGAATCATCAGAAAACAGTCTTGGCATGAGATTTGTTGTCCCTCCAGCTAACATCGTGGGTTGCGAATGAGATGAAGGTAATGTCATTGGAAACCATAGTTGTTGTTCTGTTCTCATGGGAGTCATTGCATAGGAAAGAGATGACATTAAACCAAGGTTGACATTATCTCTGAAAATGGAGATGGGAAGAGGGACAGAATTTGAGCAATACAAGTGGAAGAAAACAGCAGGAAAATGAGTTTGTGTTCCTCTTAACCACAACTAGAAGGGACCAGGAATGTTGCATCT
>NW_015387453.1:169128-182857 GCF_001527695.2 Protobothrops mucrosquamatus | reverse complement strand
GAGGAGAGGAGAGGAAGAAGAGGGAAGTAGGGAAGAAAGAGAAGAAAGGGAGAAAGAAGGTAGAGAAGAAGGAGTGTGGATGCAGTGAAAGGGGAAATGGGCGAGCAACACCAAAAGTCATGTGTATGTATTTATTTCATTAAAAGTATCTTATATATAAGAATGTAAAAAGAATGTATGTTAACATCTGATAAATATCCCGGTATATGTATGGGGAGAGTTTGGAAAAATAAATTAATTAATTAATTAAAAAAATTGTATATACCTCAGTAGACAAATAAATGCTTAAAAACTAGCCAAACCTTATTGCGGCAAAAGTTGTGCACCACAGTTCACTTTATCAGGTGTGATGCACTGGAGGCAATGATATGTAATCGATGACCTCCAAGGTCCCTTCCAACTTTATTATTATTATTATTAACTTTGTCATGTGGTGTGTAATCTGTAGTTTATGATGTAATATGACATGTGAGCTCATCCAGTTGTGAGTTAGTCATTTCATGTGGGTAAATAAACCCTGGCTTTTGCTAATGTGAGAATCCAGCCTAAATTTGAAATGCTTGAAGAAGAAAAAGGAAATAGTAGCGTTTAATCTTGTATGGTGAGGAATTTTGACATATGAAGAGCTTCAAAAGATATTCACACTCAGATGTAGGCTGTAGTGATAAAAGTAAGAAAGAGGCCCTATTTGTTTATATATGCATACAGAATATCTTAGAGAGCCCTTAGAAAGTAACTCTCATGGGCTGATTTCAAAACCACACAAATATAGCTAAAAAGGGTTTGAGCATTTTATGGTTCAGCATGCTATGAGAACTGAGGCAAGGGTTTGGCATGTTATGTGAATCAAGTTATCACAGAAAGACACCATATGGATTAATTCATTCGGGTATCATGTGTGATGCGAACATAGCTGTGTTTTGTTAATCTATGTTTTGGGCAGCTGCAACCACAGAAGGAGATAAAGCAACTAAGATGGTGGAATGAGCTCCACAGTTCAAGCTTATGGCTTAGGTTGCAATACTGCTTCTGCCATTTTACTTGCTTTGACACCACTACAGCCTGAAGACACTGATGATTTAGGGGTTTGTGTGCTGTGTGAAGTCAGCCATGGTATTTTTTTTTTTTAAAGGATGAATCTAATTGCTTTTGTGGTTGTAGCATTTCTGTGTTCAGGAGCCAATGCCAGGGAATGCAGAAGCTATGTAAATGGGTTAACATTTGAATGCCCCCATGACAAAATTGATGTAACCTATATTGAACAAATAATGGGCCCTGAATGTCATTCCTGGATTTTCTCTGGTGAGTAGTGCCTGCCTTCTTGCTGCTGATGGAAGAAGTTGCACTAGTTACAGCCAACAACTTCATACTAATAATGTTGTATCTTTGGAGGAAGAGGCTGGAAGTTGGGGCTGAGAAAGCAACCTAGAACTAAGGAGAAAATTCCTGACAGAACAATTAACCAATGAAACAACCTGCCTCCAGAAGCGGTGAATGCTCCAACACTGGAAGTTTTTAAGAAGAGACTGGACAGCCATTTGTCTGAAATGGTGTAGGGTTTCCTGCCTGAGCAGGGGGTTGGACTCGATGACCTCCAAGGTCCCTTCCAACTTTATTATTATTATTATTACTAGCTGTACCCGGCCACGTGTTGCTGTGCCTCAGTCTGGTTAAATGGAAAAGAAAGAAAAGAGAAAGCGCACGTTTGTGTCACAGGTGTGACATCTATTTAATAGTAGGTATATAAAAACACGCAACGGGTGGAAACTAACCAAAGAGAGAAGCAACCTAGAACTAAGGAGAAACTTCCTGACAGTTAGAACAATTAACCAGTGGAACAACCTGCCTCCAGAAGCGGTGAATGCTCCAGCACTGGAAGTTTTTAAGAAGAAACTGGACAGCCATTTGTCCGAAATGGTATAGGGTTTCCTGCCTGAGCAGGAGGTTGGACTAGATGACCTCCGAGGTCCCTTCCAACTTTATCATTATTATTATAGGTCCCACCTAGTGAACTGAAAGTTGGATTCTGAGAGACCAAATCTTGCATAATAACCCAGGCAGGGTTTCTCCACCCACCCACACCCCTGGTCTTTTCCCATCTCCTAAGCCAGAAGTGACATTTCATCAGACAGAAGGAAGGGAGATTACGGTATTATTGGAAGTCCTCTGAGAGTTTCCAAAACATCTTCTGGGTGGAAGGAAAAGGAACGCAAGGCAACCACTCCAGAGAGAGAATGTCTGTGTTGCCTGTGCTTTAGTTTCCCTCCGTTTCTCAGCCAGCCAGCGCAGGAGCAGCCACATCTGGATGAAATTAAGGCAAGGGTAGCCAACCTTTTTGGCAAGCAAGCTGTAGTTGAGCCTGGAAGAAAGCCTCCCTCCTTCCGAGAGGCCATAACTCAGCAGCGAAGTGCATGGTTTGTTACAAGACATTCTTCCCGTTGAGTTTTCCAGTTCTTTCTTAGAAGAGCTTCTGTCTGAAACCCTTGAGAGCTTCTGCCGGTCAAAGGAACTCAATTCTATCCAGATGGAAGGCAATTTTTGCCTGGTGCATAATATATTTATTTACGGGGTTTGGGCGGAGGGGGAGGAAATGACACCCTTTCAAATCAGACTTCCCCAGCAGAAGCTTCCAGTATGTTAAAATCACAAGAATAAAAATGAATAATTGCATACCAAGCAACACAATATTTTGAACTTGTTTAGTAACAGCCCTCACCCTAAGTAGGGGAGCAAAACACAAATGCTGGTTCTGAATAAGTCATTTTATAGCTGAATGTGATGACGTGGACCCCCCCTCAATGTTCTCAGACACTAGCTGGGTGTTGTTCCCTGATGCTCAGTGCCACAAACTACCATTCCAGTTTTAGCCTCATCCTAGCATTGCTGTGCAAACTCATCTCCACTATGTTTTTGCATACCAGCAAAGAAGGTTCACCCTTCATGAAAAGCTGTTTTGTGGTTGGCTTGGTTTCGTTTTGTTTTCCTATGTTCTGCAACGCGGATCCTTAATGCTTTATTTGACAAGCCGCGGCTTNCTCAGTGCCACAAACTACCATTCCAGTTTTAGCCTCATCCTAGCATTGCTGTGCAAACTCATCTCCACTATGTTTTTGCATACCAGCAAAGAAGGTTCACCCTTCATGAAAAGCTGTTTTGTGGTTGGCTTGGTTTCGTTTTGTTTTCCTATGTTCTGCAACGCGGATCCTTAATGCTTTATTTGACAAGCCGCGGCTTAGTTCAGAGTGTGACTTTGGTTTCAGACTCGCATGTTCTGTGGTGTTTTGTTGACCAGAGAGAGAAAGATCTATACAGCAAAGAAAATGCATGTAGTATACTTAACCACAGTTGAACCCGCTTTGCTCCAAGGTGCCACAGTCTTTGGACTGGTTTTGCTTGATGGCCACCCAAGAAGATTGGCCGTGCTACCTAAAAAATGGGGGAAATCAACACAATTCAAAGCCACGTGGTCTTCTCCGTGCCCTTTAGCCTCTAATTATCATCATTATTATTATTTTAAAAAATGGGAATACTAGGCCTTTTCCTCAGAAGGATGATACACACCCAGGATTACTGAACAGGAGGTGTGGGCTGTAAAATTGTATGTACTGTAATTTGTTCCGTTTATTCTTGCACACTGGAAAAAGAAGTGTCACAACAAGGAAGGAACACTCTAATCTGGCAAGAGAATAGATATTAACTGTCCTTCTTTCTACTGGGAAGTAATATAAAAACCTACAGTAGAATTTCAGCAAAAGCTTAACCAGATTTGAAATACTGTGACGTGTTCAAACTTACACAAGAATAGGTAGGTAGGATAAGGTGTACTTTAGATCAAGAGGTTCATAGAACTGACTAAAGATAAATTGTATATGTGAGCAAAATATGTTCAAAATATGAATATTCATACTGTTTTAAATCTATTAATGGAAGCAGAAAGGGGATAGCATGGAGATAAAATTCGTCATTAACGTCATCTTTAGCCATTCAGTTGTGTCCGACCTTGACCACTCTATGGATCAGCACTCTCCATGTCTTTCTGTTTCGCACTGCCTCCTTTAGATCTGCCATGGTCATCCTGTGTCATCTTTTATATCAGGGGTGTCAAACTGCTGGCCCGTGAGCCGGACCCGTCATCCGGAAGCCGCGCCCCCCCCATTGCTGGCAATGGCAAAATCGGCCGATACGTTGCGCGACGACATATGATGTCATGAGTTTGACATGTCTGCTTTATATAGTGTCCAGCCAGCAGTTCTAGGGCAGCCCCTTCTCCTTTTTCTGCTGAGCACTCCCAGCATGATTGACTTTTCAAGTAAATCAGCTCTCATGACAAGACCAAAGTTTGACAGCCTCTGTTTGGCAATCTTGGCTTCCAGTGATATTTTTGGTGAGGTTCGGTCTAAGACTTCTTTGTTGGTTATTCTTGTAGTACATGGGATGCTTAATAGTTGCCATCAGTACCACAGTTCAAAGGTGTCCACCCTTCTCCTATCTGCCTTTTTCAGAGTCCAAGTTTCACAGCCATAAGTAGCATTTGGAATGTGTTAACTAATCTGTATTTGGTTGGAAGGTTTGATATCTTTACTGTTCCAGATGTTATTCATGCCAGACATTGCAATTCTTCCACATGCTTTACACTTTCTAATCTCAGGGCTGCAATCATCCCTTTGAGTCAATGAATTAAATTATCATAGAATTAACCATGGCTTATTGCATTAGTGTGTTGGAGATATGCAGTGAGACTAGGACACTCAGGATCATGTCCATTTCAGTTACAGAAGCTCACGGGATTAATTTGAGATACTGTGTCTTATTCTACCCAGTCTATTTCACTGTGTGTTTGTTGTAGGGAGCAAACTGTTGGAGGGAGATCTACTTTGGTCAACTTGCTTTCTAGGAAGAAATGTGAGATCTCAGTGTAACAAATAGGTATAGCCAAGATTTACAAACCTATGCAATACCAAAGTTTTGAATTGTGATTGGTTGAAAATAATGAATGGTTTCTTTCTTGAGATAGCTACACATGTGCTAAGACAAAACCAAAGCTACCTGACATGATCTTATGTGTGAATGAAATCTCTATGTACACAAAGGAGAACAGACATCCTGCTATAGCCATAAATCACAGTATATAAACCACAGTTCAGACAACATGTTAACAAGAACCAAACTAATTACATCATGGCCAGATGAAGTGTCTGGACCCATCCTTGAAATGGGAGAATTCCAGCTGTAATTGCGACATGCAGATTCTCCATTCTAGTTGTAGACCTTGGGTAACTGGGTTGCTTTGCTATTCCTGTACGTGAAAAGTTGTCATGGAAGGGCTGTGGAAAAACAGGCATTTCTGAGACTTAATTTTCACCTCTTAACTTCCACTTGGTCGTCTGGCTTTTTGCAGCCCAGATATAACAACCTTCTGTATAGTTCTGCTACTTGAGTGTTGAAAATAGTTACACTGGAAAGTTTACAAAGGTTCTCTGAGGACTCAGACAAATAACCAAAGAAAAAAAGAAAAAGAAAAGAAAGCACTCTGAAAATATATTTCTTATCTTTTCGGCAGCCAAGATGTGGACTTTTCTTGTTCAAGACATACAGAGAAGCCTTTTTGATTTATAGTCAACATCTTTCACTGAGGGAGCCAACATTTAATATTGCTTTCTCTCTACATTGCAAAACCCAAATATTTCCAGCAATATTCCCACACTACCTTGAAACTGACAGATAACTGGAAAACAAAGGCTTCTTCTATTGCATTCATGGGCCAAGACCACCACTCCTTGGGGGAGGTCCACAGAAAACACCAGCAAATCAAAAACACTTCAAGGGAAAGAAGACAGAAATATATACTGTCAGTTTTTTTCAGAGAGAGCAGGAGAGGGAGATGGAATTTATTCAAGTAATTATTTTAAATTCCTCTGACCTGATATAACACACTAGGCTAGTGTTTCTCAACCGTGGCAACTTTCTGACATGTGGATTCAACTCTCAGAATTTCTCAGCCAGCTATGCTGTCTGAGGAATTGTGGGAAGTGAAGTCTACATATATTAAAGTTGCTAATTTTGAGAAGCGTTGCACTAAGCCATAAGCAAGCAAGCTTCAAGGCAGAAATTTGACGTGAAAGTAATTAAACTCAAATAATCCGTCATATCTTAATTCCATATTTGAGCTCAATTGGTAACCTGGATTAATAACTGAAAAAACATAGCTTGTTAGACAGGTAATAATGCTTGCTAACCTAACATGTTAAGCAAGAATGATACATGTTAAGTGAGAAATGAGAATGAAGGCTTAGCATGTTTTATGAACCAAGCCCAGGTTTCCAGTAAAACGTCTGGAAATGTGGAGAGTTTATTTATAATGAATCTTCTCTAAGGCAGGGCTTTTCAACCAGTGGTACGGGTACCACCTGTGGTACAGTGGTACATTGGCACCTGGCAGGTGGTACGTGACCATCCTAGAAAAATGGTAGCAGAGGAGGGGAATGAGAGCGCCGCCAGGCGGGCAGGCAGGTGTCTTTCTTGGCTGTGCCTTGGGGGGGCACTTTTTTCAGTGCCATTGTAACTTCAAACAGTCACTAAGCAAACTGTTGTAAGTCGAGGACTACCTGTACTTTATCACTTTTTTCCTTTTTTTTTTTTTTGGGTCATCAAGTTTTTGACACCTTGCTAGGCGACTGGTGGTACTCGGATATTGCCATATCCTAAAAGTGGTACAATGGGTGAAAAGGTTGAAAAGCCCTGCTCTAAGGAACCAAAAATTACTATAGTTTTGTTGGGGAAGACTAAATGCTAAACATCAGGGTCATAATCCACTCCACAGTTACTTGTGTTCAAATTAGAACTATGGTCATTTTCAAACTTGGGTCTCTGGAGGCTGTTGAATTATACTTCAGCCAGCTTAACTAATGGAAAGGATGGTTGCGCAACATCTGGATGATGAATTTTCCAAACTCTGGCATCCAGTAGCTTAACAAAAAAGTCAAAACACTGATGTCATTGCAATGTATTTATGGATTCCCCCAACTTTGGGTGAGGGAGTCAGCAAAGAACAGGGAAAACAAGTTCAAAATCCCATCTGAATTTTAATGGAAAACATGTCAGAGTTTGGTTCACACATAATGTACTTCTGGGTTATTAGGAGATGTGAGCTTACTCTTTGGACTTCACCCTTTGGTGGCTGCGTGTCAATGGGGGAAGAAGGGATTTGTGGCTATGGTGGCCTCGTCTGTGTAGCTATATGAAAGAGGAGGCTGGAAAGCAATCTGACAGAGTTGCTTTCACTTGGATTCTTGCCCAGAGCAGGAAGTTGGAGTCAAAGGTTTTAATGACCCCGTCCAACTCTAGAATTTCTATGACTGAGTTTGGAAGGCCATGAAAAAGTGATTGGGGCAATACTGGGAACTGTGTGTGGGAGAAGAGGAGGCAGAGCTGGGGAGCAGAGTTAAATGCATCATCCGCTTAAAGTTATTACATTCCCACAAAAGTCCAACCCCTCTTGAATACCATTGACCTTTATCTGGCACCAGTTTAATACTGAACTTTAATTGACTAGATTCTTAAGTTTTAAACTGCAATTTAACATATGGGCTGTTGTGCCTGACATGTGGGACTTCAGGTCACCCAAGTCTGTATTATGGGTTAGCATTATGAATGAACCAAGCTGTAACATTTTTAGAATGGTTTTTTTTTCAACAAGCAACATTTAGATGTGCAAAGACTGCCATGTTCAGAATGTCAGTGTATCTTGAGAGCCCCAGTTTGGAGAATGCTTCTTCTGGACTACCATCTAAAGCAGAGGTGGGGAATGATGGCCTCTTTGTGACTTGTGGACTTCAACTCCCAGAATTCTTGAGCCAGCATGGCCACAGATGACCAGTGAAATCCTTGGACTATATCCTCCAAGGACCTCTAAATATTGTAATCAGATTATAAAATTGAACAGAGAATATATGAAATCTTTGAATGGAGCACAATTGTATCATCTAGATTTAATTTCAGTTGAATGGGAAAGTAAATAACATTAAATCTAATTTTGCTCTGGCTCTTTCCTATCCCTTTTTGGCATGTGATTGTGAGTAGGTCATTCAAAAACTCATGGCCCAGAGAAAGCAATCCTTTTGATCTAGAATATTTCTGGAAATACATCTGTAAAAAAGTGTCTTCTTGTTGATTGTGGCTATTGGATTCAGATTCACCAACACAAACCTTTAAAGGAAGAAGAATGTTTATGAATTGGTGAATCATAAATTAGACAAGAAACTCTTGGTATGTTTGGAGAATCTTATTGCTCTTTGCTTTTTTTTTTTTTACAGCTAAACACATTGGCTTTCAGAAACTACAAACTAACAAAACAGATTTCTTTAACAACTAATAGGGATCCCTGCAAATGATTGTTTTTTAGGTATTTTCCTTTGGAATATTGACAGCAACAATATTACGAAAGGAGCTTTCATAATGTGCTGACTTTGAATGATTAACTCAAAGATACTCTGAAAACAGATTCCCACCGTTCATTTAATAACTTGGAACGGTTTGTTATCTCAGCATATCAATCTTTCTTGATTCAAGAATCTGTATCTGGGCTGATACCAGAGAGTCTTTTGTGTTCCATTTGGAGAGATGAACGGTTGGGCCCTCCTGTCTTTTCCTTTTTTGTAATAAAAATGGAAACATGAATCCCACCCTCCAGGGCTATTAAAGCACGCTCTGATCCATTACAGCTACCTGTGCTCCAAAGGATTGTTAGACATTACTAAAGCTTTCCTTGCCAAAGCTTGTGCAGGCTTTTGCAAAGAGGGGGGAGTTTCTGTCTTGACATTTGGAAACATTTCTCTTTGGTTTAGAACTGGCATGAAAAGAGGATGGGTTTGGACCCCAACTTAAAAATCAAGTTCAGCATGCTGGAGTGCTGTTATTTTAACTTTGCTTTGGAAGAAAGCAACAGAAACTTATTGAAGCCACACTGATGCGTTGTATTGCCCTATTTGGAGACCAGCAGGGTTGGGTCACAGAGGTTTTTGGGGATTTGGAAGCAATGACTACATAGAATGAATACTGAAGGTTTTATTCCACAGCAATGTAAGAAAATAAATAATGACTTAACACGAGAGAGCTATCAAAGAATATTCCAGAGAGATAAGGAATACAGTGACAGAGAAAGAAGGATCTTATGCTCCATTCTGCTGGTCAGGGAACCATAGAGAAATGACAGCTGTTGATCCCTCCAAAGCCAGCAAGCACTGCCAGTTAGGTTTGCATCCAAGTTTCATCCCATGGGAATCTTGACTAACTTATATAGGCTCTGAACCACCATTACTCACCCTTCTTTTTTGAAGGTCTCATCTCGGTAGAGTTTGCCAAGGACAAGTTCGTCTTATCTTGTGCTAGGCATGCTTTGTTTAACCCTGCCAAAAAGAAGACCATTGAGGCTAAGGAGTCTTTGTTTATACCAGGTGGCAGTGAGACCATCTCAAAGTTAAAGAGCATTTGTTTGTCAAGGTTAATTGAACGGAAGATGAGAAAAAAAACATGGATGTCTTACCAAGGACAGGGCATAACAAAGTATAATCCTTTGGTAAGTAAAATAAGTGCTTGCTTAATTCTGTATACCATGCAGCTAAAGGAAGAGACACATTCTAGTATCCAATTCCTCCTAGCTGTCCTTCTGTTGGAACCGCCAGGACCAAACACGCTCATGAATCACCAGTTGTTCATTTTGATTTAAATAATTCACTAAAGTGAAATATGTAAGAGATGATGCCTCTCACCACTTCAGATATGTGTGCCAGGGGTAGACCACACGCATCCATGCCATTGCTAATATAGTTACTTGAGGGACCATCTCATCCCAATGGGATTGGCCCACCCCACCCATGCTGGCAGAGGAAGCATGCTGCAGGCCCCATTATTGACCAAGGTATTCTGGCTGGTGGGATCCAGGAGAAGAGCCTTCTCTGCCATTATTCCTGCCCTTTGGGACATCTTCTCCCTCAGAGTGAGGTCGGCTCCAACCCTCCTGACCTTCCGCAAGAGCTTAAAGACCTGGTTCTGTCAGTTGGCTTGGGGCTCCAATGACGGAGCTTCACATTGGAGGTGGATGTTAGATTAATAACAGATCCCCCCCTCCCCCTCATTGCTCATCCTATTTCCTCCCTCCCCATCTTTTAGTTAGAGTTGACTATTTGGATCTTTACACTGTTTTAATCATATTGTACATAGGTTTTGTACAGTTTTATCCTTTTTAACATTGTAACCCACCCAGAGTTACCCACAGATTAGGCAACCATTAGTCCAGGAGATGTTAACACGTTCGTTTTTAGTTTTCCCTCTCTTGTCTAATCCCAGGTGGAAAGCTGGCCTACTATTACCTTCAATTCTGCAATTTGTTTTATCCCTTTTTGGCTTTCACTTAGATATTTATTCCAAGTCCTTTGTCACAAAAATACCATTTTATATTCCTAATTCATTAATCTTGGGGCACCACATGTCATCAAAGATCAACTCTGGATTCCAGGCTATAGTTGATTGTCCTTGTTGTTCTGAGATCATCTGCAAACTTAGCAACAGTCCTTATTTTGGGGGATGACTGTATGGAGGCTGAAAGGGAATAACCTGGGGGAGAAATTCATATTATTTTAGTCTAGACTATTCTTTAAGAGTGGGATTCTTTTTGGAACAAGAATAAGACACAATGGACCCACCATGACAACAATTCTACAGACAGGAAGGTCTCTCATGTTGTTTGCATGCTGATCACCCAACTATTAGAAATGTGCCCTTGGACCAAACTTATTTTATTGTGTTTCGAAACCCCTTCTGTTCAGACTATGAAGATGGTTGCTGGGGTACTCATTTTTTTGATACCGCTGGAAAAAGGTTAAAATCTTAATAGGAATCTTTTAATTCTCTTTCTCTTCAGACCTAACAATATATGCATATTGAAATAGTGTCAACTTTGAGCCACTTATGACCCAGTTTTGAAGTTCCAGTGGTTGCCACCATTCCCCTCACAGTCATGTGATCGAATTTTGGCCACTTGGCAACCAGCCCACATTTCCGGTTGTTTGATGTAAATCGTCACAGGACTACGATTTTTGGCATTTTTTTTGTCAGAACCTAACATTTACTTCAGGTTCTTGGAAAAAAACACCCATTGGCTAAAATGGGTTCATTTATCAACCACCGCATTCACTTAACAATCACCACGTCAACTGAATCACTGCCACAAAAAAGATAATAAAATCAGGCGTGGTCACATAGTGACCTGCTTAAAAATTGCCATGACTTATGTCTAATTCCAGGCTCAATTATGGTAATAGGTCAAGAACTATCTGTATGTTTCTATCTCATCGTTCTTTTAAGAAGCTGAGGACAGCAAACAGGGAGGTTTTTTTTTTAGCTTTTAGTTTTATCTCCTGTTAGGCTGAGAAATAGGGAGTGGTCCAGCAACTGAGAAATAGGGAGTTGGTCCTCCCAACTATCCAGCAAGCTTCATGACTGAATAGATCTCCTTGGTTCCAGTCAAGCATTCTAAACATTTCTATGAGGTAAAAGTGCTCTTTGAATTGAGCTCAGATAAAAGCTCTGTAATAAAAGATACCTTCAAACATTCCTTATTCTGCAGTCATCGATATTACAACTCTATTTACAATCCATTTCGCAAAATTGGTGTGACCCCAGGAATCCCTTTTCCCTTCTCATTTTTTCACCATTTTTTCATCTGGGACAGCCTTGGGGAAACAATGGCAAAAAATGGATGGCTTACGTCCTGCAGAGGTTTCCACTGTTTTCCTTTGAAATCCTGAACCACCTTTAGAATAAAAGAGGGCTGTAAAGCTAGGAAAGATTATCCTGCTCTATAAATATGAGAAACCATCATCAGTAAAGAGAGAAAGCATTGTGAAAACTATGCTGAAAAGGTTTTCACGTGTGTGTGTGTGTGTCTTTTCCTTTTAACATGTTGTTTAACCAACTATAGCAATGTCTCTTGGGTGGGCAAGTGGAGAAGGAGATAGATAGATAGATAGATAGATAGATAGATAGATAGATAGATAGATAGATAGATAGATAGATAGATAGATAGAGGGGAAGAGAGAGGAGAAAGAGAGAGGGGGAGAGGGAGAGAGAGGAAAAAGAGAGAGAGAGAGAGAGACTAGTTCTTTCCTTCTCCATTTGCCCACCCAGGAGACATTGCTATAGTTGGTTCAACAACGTGTTTAAAAAGAAAATTGCTGAGCCAAATCTACACTATTTTTGTTTTCCTTCCCAATTTTCTTTGCTCAAGGACAGTAAGTGAAGGGGTAGAATAAACAACTGCATTCTTGGTAGAAGCCTGATCTTTTGGCTTCCTCCCTTCTCTTTGATGCAGAAGCTACTTAGCAGCAACATGAGATATTTGTAACTTTCCTTTAACAAGCTTTGCTTGTTTGGGTCACACATTTCTTTTCGCGCTGCATGAAAGCAGGAAAGGGATATCTCTGAATCCCCTTACTCTGTGGTTTGTGCGTTCTTATGAAACACGATAGGTGTGTCATAGGGAAGACTAATTAATGAATACAGATTTCTGTTTTGGCCATTCAATGGATGGCAGTACCATATCTTTGCAATCCCAAAAAGACTTTCTGCTTTTTGCAAAATAATATAATTTTAAAAAATACCCCCCAAAACCCTCAAGATCTCACACGATCTCTTTCAGGATTTCTGAGATGTTTTTTTCTTATAGCCTGGACCAGTGGTGGCGAACCTATGGCACAGGTGCCAGAGGCGGCACTCAGAGCCCTCTCTGTGGGCACATGCGCCGTCGCCCCAGTCCTAGGCCTTCAACGGGGTTTTATAAAACCTTTTTGCTTTAGGCCTCCGCCACCGTGTGCAAAAAAAAAAAAAAGGCTCAATCAATCAGTCAATTTCAACTTCTCGCGGGAAAAAAAAGATCTTGGAAAGATGGAATTGATTGATTGAACTTTTTAGTCCCACCCAGTCTGCCGTTACCACTGCAGCCACACCCACCCAATGGGCCACACCCACCCAATGGGCCACACCCACCTAATGGGCCACACCCACCCGGCACCCGACGATGCATAAGTGGGTTTTGGGTTGCAGTTTGGGCACTCGGTCTCTAAAAGGTTCGCCATCACTGGCCTGGACTATCACATACAGTACTCAAAGTTCAGAACAGCTGCTAGTCTTTGGGTGAAATCTTAACCTACCATATTGATCTTATAACCACTCAGAAGCATAATTTATTTTTTCATAGATTTATATGCCGCCCTTCTCCCTATAGGACTCAGGGCGGCTTACAGCATATTAAAACACTTAAAACATCATCCCCCCATAAAAACCTGTTAAAAACCAAATATTTTTTTTTTGCTGTATAATTAATTAAAATTAAATTAAGAATTGTCCCTGTTTAAAAATTCTCCCTAAGCCAGACCCGCTTGTTGAAAAAGCCATGTCTTGAGGGCGCGGCGAAAAGGTAGGAGATCCGGAATCGTCCGGATCTCGGGGGGTAGTTCGTTCCAGAGGGTGGGGGCGCCCACAGAGAAGGCCCTCCCCCTGGGGGTCGCCAGCCGACATTGCTTGGCCGACGGCACCCTGAGGAGGCCCGCTCTGTGGGAGCGTACCGGTCTGTGGGAGGGAATCTGTGGCAGAAGGCGGTCTCGGAGATATCCAGGCCCAATGCCATGGAGCGCTTTAAAGGTGGTAACTAACACCTTAAAGCGCACCCGGAAAG